>NW_003852399.1:4240696-4311277 GCF_000181295.1 Otolemur garnettii
AATCTCTTCTGACCCTATATGGATGCCCTTGATTGCCTTTTCTTCCCTAATTGCGATGGCTAAAACTTCCATTACGATGTTAAAGAGCAACAGAGACAATGACACTTGGAGCATTTAGAATGGAATTGTTGTCTGGCCGTGTACTCGGCAATGGAGACAGACAGAGCAATCAACAACTGCCATCCTTCTACCATTCAACTTGCCAATCCTAAAAGGTGACTAATCCTTCTGTCTTCTGAGGTTAAGTCTGACAAACCATTTCCTCCTTTAGATACCTTTTAGGTTATTAAGTAAAAAATTTAATGCACAGAGAAGCAATATGGCATAATGGCACAGAGACTGAATTTTGGATCCAAGAACTACTATTCACTCACCGTATAACTTTCTGTGTTCTATATTATTTATACAAAATGCTCATAAAATGGATAAAAATAATATCCTCTCCATAGAATTTTAGATAAGAGCTATAGGATTTACAATATGCCTACTGCAAGAGTCTGGCACACAGTAGTACTCAATCGCTGAAGCTCCTTCCCTCTTCTTATATTATTTTTGAAAACATGACTAACATTGGTTTATAAGGAAGCCATATAACAAGAATTTTGTTGTTTTGCTTTGTTTTTCGTAGGTGATGTCTGAGGAACATCGCTGAAATTTGACTTATGAATTATGTCACCACTAGAGTCTATTTTAAACGAGTAATGAATCCAAAAGACCTCAGATTTAAAATTGATGTGTTGAGAGCAGAGAATGAGTCATGCTATAGATAGACTGAAAGTTTCTGATTTACACACAAGCAGGAGAAATGAATATTCAAAGGGGGAGAACCACTGAGTGCTGCTGGCCCACATCTCAATGGCCCCAAGTCACTCTGCAAAGAGCTGTCTTCACCCAACCGTGCTCTGGTGATAAATGTAGAAACCTATTCCCTATAAACTATTTTGCCACCACAATCTTCTCCCTTTTTTCCCTTTCAGGATAAATCACCCAAGCCACAGTGTTCCCTGTTTCCTTTCAACATTTTACCTCTGGTCATAGATAAGTGAATATCATCCCAGATAAATGTTTTCCTCCATAATTCTATGCATTCCCTTTAGCGTTTGTCTCTCTACCTCATCTTTATATTTTATTTGACTATTTTAAGATCCTCTATCTCCCTTCCTACCTATTAATTTTCTGGACATTCAATCCAATACTTGTGGGTTTGTCAAAGTAGAGGAAATACCTGAGTCTTATAGAAAAACAGTACAATTTTTAAGTGACCTCAACATCTGAAACCTGTAAATTTGTTGAGGATTCTCCTTCATAAATTTTATCCTTTATATTTTTCCAAACTCATTATTCTAATAAATTAATCAGATAGATAAAATTATATTTCTTCATCAAGAATTACATATTTTGTTATTATTTAGTTGTTAGAATATCTTACTGATTTTTAAATTAGCTTATTTGTCTTCATAGCTATAGTGTTTCTGTATACATTATGTTTAGGCAGGTTTATGGCCTGACTAAGATACTTAAATGCCGTTCTCAATAATATTTATATGGGTACAGGGTGGTGGATTTCAATTACATGCACATAATTACATTTGGGAGATATAATTTATTTGTAGGATAGATGCTACTTGGATACAGGCTATTAGTTGATTTTAGAAAATTCATAGTTCATTTGATATAGTATAAACCATATAATACATTGTTTTACTTATTCCTTGGAAAATATTTGTGATTGATATGATGTACTTAAACTGCTGGAATATTGAACTTCTTGGCATCCTTTGTGAGCAGGAAAGGCTTTACTTTTATACACATGAGCCAACGTGCTATTTTTACATTAGATATGAGTGGCTTTTAATGGTTAAGAATTGGTGAGTATTATAGGTCTCCTCCTTGAGTCTTGCTACAATTGTCATGTTCCCAAAAAGCTAGTCTCTGAGCAAATTTGGCTAGATATTCAAACATTTATTGGTAAAGCAATTTTTAAAAAAAGTGATTTCACAAATTGTGCAAGCTTGATAATATTTCCATCCTTTGTTCTTTTTTATACTCTGACAAAAGCTTTGGATGAAAGATTCTCTTGAAGCAGGGCTACAATAGTCTGGAGACAGGATTCAACTAATCCCCCAGTAGGAATGAGGTGCCAGAATCCTTCCAGAGGAGCTAAACAGAGGTCTGGGTGGAACCTTAAGGCCAAGGCTTTACTCTGAAGTAGTTTCAACAATAAATTGTTATAGTGTGTTCATATATTTGCTGGAGGCATTATAATCCATCTGGCCAAGCCACATATCTTGGGCCCATTCATTTAATCAATTTAAAATCATGTCTTATATCCATTATACTAATTAATAAACTCTGTGGTATTGATATTTCATAAAGAAAGTTGAATCTTTCTTTTTAAAAACCATTTTATTGAGGTATGATTGACATACAAAAAGCTGTATATTTAAAATACACAATTTTATGAGTTTGGAGATGAGTTTGTACCTGTGAAACCATCGCTGCAATGCCGTAAACATAATTTTCAAAGAGTACTACCCATCTGTGGGCTTCTGATTAGTCTTTCAAAGGCTAACTAATGTAGAATATATATTGCCAAGAAGGAGGCTTCACATGTTAACTAATAAGACACTCTCCACAAACCCCCTCCAATAACAGATAGTGTAAGACCCTTGAAAATTCTAAACACCAAAGCATTAAAAAAAATTCTGTAGATTCCTATTTCTTTGCACAAGGAGTTTTTTGAAGATGTAAATGTAAGATATGTGAGTGGGGTGAATGCAGCACACAGTATAAGTGCAAAGCCCCATAACACTAACAACAGACGTATTGTCATTTTGTGGTGGGAAAATGCTGAAGCTTAAAATTAAGAGGAACTCAAAAATGTTTAAAACTCAGAATATCTGGAAGGGCATAAAAGAAATGGCCAAGAATTGGGATCCAAAGTAAACATGGAAAAAGAAAAAAAGTACATTGAAATTATTAATTTTCCTATTATGTTATGTAATATCTTCTAAAAATGAGTAGTGTCTAGCTTGGCATGATATTCATTCCTATAGTCCCAGCTACTCAGGAGTCTGAGACAGGAGGATCCTCTTGAGCCCTAGAGTTTGAGTATAATGTGTGCAACACAGTGAGGAAAGAAAGAAAGAAAAAGAAGGAAGGAAGGAAGAAAAGAAAGGAGGGGGGAAGGGAGGGCAGGAGGGAGGGAGGAAGGAAGGAAGGAGAAAAATTTTAAAAAGAGGGTATAGTCCATTAAAAAAAAAAACCCAAATTTATAAAAGAATTACTGTATGTAACACACAAACACACATTCAGAGATTAGATTTCTTCAGAAGAATTTATACTTCTTATTTTCAAGATGCCAACTTAAGATTGGGTCATGCAATTAATGTAAAATGCCACCAGAGGTGATTAGTGGCTATGTTTAGAAAGGTATAACCCTAAAAATTAGGGTTAGGGTACAACATTTATCAGAAATAAAGCCAGCATGGTTTAAATTTTTAATTATTAAAAAGTATTTGATGAGTAAAGTCATTTAGTTGTTAAACATGGTTTAATCATTAACATACATTGAAATAAATTATAAATATTTAATCAATAATAATTATTTTTAAATCCAACCCATAAAGCAATTAGGTATGTTTCTATTAGCTGATCCAAGCAAGAAGAGCATCACTTCTTTAAAATGTGGTGCTAGCTACCCTTTATCTATCTATTTATAAACTAGACATTGTTAGTGCTTCAAAAGGACAAAATACATTTAATTATTAACCAACTCTCAATTACCGCAAAGGTTGGTCTGGCCTAAGTTTGAACCCTTTCAATGATAGTCTTCCATTTCATCCCAAGGCCTCCAATTCAGTCTTTTGAGAGTTCTGGCTATTGCAGAACCCACCCTCATGTGCTTGTGTTCAACACATGTGTACTGAGGGACCCCTACTGTCTGGTCCTGTGGTTGGCTCTGCAACCCAGCACAAAACAAATGACACAACCGTTTTGGCCTTCATGGGATTATGTCATAGTTGGGAAGGCAGATAATACAGACAGACAGATGAGCTATCTAGTCCCGGTTAGAACAGATACAATGTACTAAAACAAACAAACAAACAGGGAAGCACAATCAGGGGAAGCTCCACGATCCTGGAGAACGTGAGTCAGCAAGTTGGTAACCAGAAGACGCAGAGCGGCCCAGGGGGCAGCTAATCCAAAGATGCAGGGGGCAATGGTCCTAGAGTTGAGCACCATCAGGGTGCTCATGTCATCAGGGCAGTATAAGTGAGGAGTGGATACCAGGAAAGGAGGTCAGAGAGGAAATGAGGTAGGATGAGGACAAGCACGGAGAAAAGGGCTGTGGTAAGATCAGTCTCCCAGAAACTGCCAAGCTAGAGCAGTGGAGCTGGAAAGGGGCCCAGACAAAGACACCTCCAAATGACAGACCTCTGCGGGATCGTGCCCTCATGCGGGCATGATCTTTTCTTGTTCAGACTCAATGAGTCTACGTAATTCATTCTTTCTCTCCACATCACCTGCTTTTGTAGCCCATCTATTCTGTTGACTCTGCTCTGAATGTGATTCAGGCTGTCTGCTTCCTCTTTCTGTGTGGGACCTGAAACAGGGTAGAACGATTAATTAACAAAGAGAAGTCTTTCCGTTTGGGTACTGATGTGCTCCAGCACAGCCCGTAATTGCCCCCATGGCAGACCCTACTCTGGATTGTAATGGCTGTCTTTTATTTGTGCCTCTCCTGCCATAAAGGAGAAACTTCCTAAGACCAGTGACTTATCCTTGTCACAATTGTAGCCCAGAGCCTCTGATACAGTTGGCTCATAGACAGCTGAACAGCCTCACCCATACTTGATGTTAGCTGAATATTTATAGATGAAAAACTTGAGACACAGGAAGTTTAATCAACATGTTCAGGGCCTCACAGTTAATGGGGTCATAGCCCTCAGGCAAGCAGGCTGTCCTCCAACCCTGCCATAGTATACTATATACTGGGTGGCCATAAAGTTCTTGTGCAACTTTAAAATAGTTGTCTATTTTAAAACAATTGTCTATTTTAAATTGCACACAAACTTTATGGCCACCCTTTATATCCCACCCAAATCCTTATTTAATTCTCTTGTCTTTCTTCTCCACTAAACTTTGAACCACCTTGGGCCAATAACTATGTTACATTCATTCTGATATCCACTGAATCTAGCATAGTGCCTGGCAAAATGGAAACTCATAGTTAAACAGATGAAGTTTGAGAAAATTTTGTTTCATTTTTCATCCCATTGGATGAATCAAGCTGAGGCCATAACTGATAAAATATTCAGAAAGAACGGATTTTTTATGTATTGGTAACCATCAGTGCAGACAGGACACACTCAGCATGCCATCCAGGTGGGACAGAATTATCCCCCACTCCCTGTAAACAGAAGCACACGCCCGCCACTGACCAGGCTTTTGCTGGGCCTAGGAGAGCAGAGGTGCACGATTAGTTCTCTTATGGGTCTGTTTGCTCCAAGGTCATTAAGAGGAGTAGGAGGGATAACCTGGTCCAAACTAATGTCCCCAACACAATAGATATCTAATGGGACACATGAGTGATGGATTTAGATAGAGTTGGTGGAACAGTAAAATCATTATTTTTATTTTTAGAGGACAGAAAAATGGATTTTTGGTTGATCCCATCATTCTACATTAAATCACAAGTCAAAGTGGCAAAGTGAAAAAAGCTCAGGCAGGTATTAGAATCAGGTAATCTACCTCAGTCCATGGCTGATCCGTTTATTGTCCTGTGAACTTGGGGAAGTCTTTTTAATTCTTATCTATTTCACTGTCATTTTTTGCAAAGCAGCATGAAACTTATTCCCTTCCTCCCTCAAAAGTTACTATGAAATTTCAGTGGAATAATGTACATGGCATTAATGTGCCAAATAAGTCTGCCTCAAGAGATATAATCGGAATGTAATTTGTGTTTCCATTAGACTTATTACATAGGATTGGCTGTCCTGATGGAATGAAAATTTGATCAGCCCCATAGTATTTCTGCCCTCTTTAAGCCAAAAATACAGTGTCAGTTCAATCACTGAAGGTGTCTAATCTATGTAAAAATCATGGAGTTATGCTTTATCCACAAGTAAAAGTTCTCTGCACTCCCCACAGCTAGACCTGAGTTGGGACATCCCCCAAACCACTCCCAGTTTGATGATTTGCTAGGAAGACCTACAAGATTCAGGATATCCAGACACTTATTGCTATGATTTATTAGCGCAAAAGCTGTGAAACAAAAGCAGAAAAAAGAAAGGTGCATGGGGCAAAGTCTGGGAGATATGAGAAACAAATTCACATGGTCCTTTCCTGATAGTGTCACTTAAGGTGAGCTTAATTCCGTCAGCAATGAGTTGTGACGACACATGTGAAAGGTTGCCAGCCAGGGGCAGCCTGCTAGAGGGTCAGTGTGCAGGGTTTTTATTGGAGGCTTATCACACAGGGACCCCTTGCTTAACACAAAATGAAATCCCAGTCTCCCAGAGGAAAGCAAGAATTCAGCTTAAGACATACTGTTTGCACAGCTTAGGCACAGTGCCTAAGGTCAGTGCCTAAGGCACAGTGCCCAGGCCTTGGTCAATTAGAGAGATGGAAACCCTTGGAAGTCAAGTTTCCAGACGCTAGCTGGGGGCCAGCTTTGTAATCACACCTTCCTAAGGAAAAGCACTCAGGCCTGCTGAGTGAACTCAGAAGGCTAATGTCTTCAAGCACAAAAAGATGTCCTCCTCTTTCCTCTTCCTCATCTCCTCTCCGCCCACACTTGAGTGTGGAGAGATTGGAGGGGAAGAAGAGGTGAGAGGAGCAGGATGGTTCTTACTTAGCCGCTACTATTTTTACTTGGCTGTACACAGCTGGCTTGGCTGATGTTTAGTGGAGGGCACTGTGTCTGACTGCCATCCTGTGAATTCTTCAAAGTTCTCTCCTGGGTTTGGCAGGACCTCTGTGATGTGGCAATACGTTTCCCTTGGTCAGAGGTGACTTCTTAGTCCCTCGTTTTTCATTAGACCCCTCAACATGAACTGTCCCTGAGCTCCATCATACTTCTGAGTAGCCATCCTGGGCAGGATTTAAGAGAGCCAGGGGCAATCTCTCTCTCCTGTGCACAGCCACATCTGGCTCCCAGGAAACATGCATGCATTTCTGCCCCAATAAGCACTGTGAGTGTAGAGGGCCCCGTGCAGCCACATTTTCTTGGCTGCAGTTGAATAGCCAGCCAGCCTGACTCTTTAGGTTTCCAGATCAGTCCAGTTGTCCCCCCAGCATCAAGCATTCTGAGTGACCCTATTGTCGGATTTTTCATTTGCTGTGAAAAAGTAGGCCATAGTCTTCTCTGGCCTTGGTGATTGAGGGGTGGGTAGGCAGGAGAGGAACTCATAGGGCACCAGGAGTTTTCTGCAGAAATTACTTTTACAAATAATTCACAGATTTCTCTTACAACTCACTTTAATATTTAAAATCCAGATGCAAATCCAAGTTTTAAGGGGACTTAAATTCACATAATTTGGAAAATGTTCCTTCTTTACAAAAAATTTGAAGCTATAATACAAAACTAGGTACTAAATGTGTATTTATTTTGAATGGTATGATAAATTATAACAAAAATATTTTTAAAATCTGTTGAATACTATAAACATTACAAAACTAAAAAAAGAAAAAACCCTACCTGATATGGCTCTGTAATATCCTTTCCTATATGCTCCATCATCTCCAAATTTCTTTCTGCTCCATCCCACACACTTCCATGCTGGGTCTGTCCTCCTGGTTCTGCACCTGTGTGAGGTGCGGCTAAAAGAAATCTGAGTATTTGTGGAAACCACACCCACACTGAAGCTGTTAGCAATAATGCAAACTGTGACACAAACGTGACCTTGAACCACATAAGGATATCACAGCCCAAGTTAAATGCATCCACAAGTCGACTTCTCATTAGTTTAGTGGTTCTCAATGGAAAGGAAGTTCAATTTCATCACTCTAGTGGATTTTATCACAACTGCGCGGGTTGGAAGATAGAGTTGCTACTGAAATCTAGTAGGCAGGTGCCAGGGACAGTACTAAATAGCCATAATTTTTTTAGAACACCCACCACAGCAAAGAAATTATCTGATCCAAAGTATTAATAGTACTGAGAATAAGAAACATTGCTAGCTGGATCCTGCTACTGGGATCTCCAAAGAATGCCCCCAGTCAGTTTGACACCACCAGACACTGTGGATGGTATAAAAGAGGGAGCTCTCCAGTCCTGAAGCATTTTAGCTGGACTATCTTACCTTTGCAAGTTTTGCAAAAGCATATGATTATATAATCCCATTGCCAGGGCTCTCCCAGGACCTTGGAAGGAGCCCAGCAATTGATGGGTCCTCAGGCTTTGGCTTCATCAGTTTTGGGGTAATCCACCTCTGCTAACAGATCCTGTCTCCCGACCCTTGCCAGAACAAAGGCAGCAGAAGGAGTCCTAGGTTAGCACCCTATTACCCATTGAATAGCAACAAACATTTTTTTTTCAGACATGTTCTGTTTTTTTTTTTGGAGGCAGAGGAGTCTCACTTCATCACCCTCAGTAGAGTGCTATGGCATCACAGCTCACAGCAACCTCCAACTCCAGTACTTAGACGATTCTTTTGCTTCGGCCTCCCAAGTAGCTAGGACTACAGGCACCCGCCACAACACCTGGCTATTTTTTGTTGCAGTTTGGCTGGGGGCTGTGTTCGAACCCACCACCATCAGTACATGGGGCCTGTGCCCTACTCACTGAGCCACAGGCGCTGCCCCAGACATGTTCTTGTAACAAACTAGTATATTATCTCAATTTTGTAAAGTCTAAAACAGAGAAAGGCCACAGACTATCCATTGGTAGGCTGGGACCTGGTTTGAAGCATGACCTTCTGACTGTGAGGATTTCAGTGTTTTGAATGCATTACCAGCACTTCAAAATTGTGGTAAGTGCCATAGAATCCCAGATGTCAGGCTTTGATTAAAAAATCCAGCAGCACTATGACTTCCACTGCCACCTAGCCGCAGGTGGGTCTGATTTTAATGGTTCTATTTTTCAGTTTCCCTAAGACTCACCCAGCCCAACACTTAGCTTCCCTGCCTGGCCCTCTAGGTATTTGAAACTGTGAGACTGTTCTCTGCTTTTACTACAAAGGGCTTCACAATGTTCAGTAGCAAAGTTGATGTCTACACTTTAACTTTCCCATCCAGCCTCTTCCCATGAACAAATGCTCCTTTACTTACCATGGGTCATTTTTCTTTTCTGGCAGAATCACAAAGACTGTACTTTAATAGAAAATCACATAGTCTCTGCAATTTGTCACATGGTGGACCTTCTAGGAAAAAAGAAAAACGGCAAAGAGAAAAAACTGTATGTTCCCTGCCCAATGCAGCAGGCCAACCCAAAGGTGGCAGGCCCCAAAGAGATGATCCACGGTAAATTGCTCCAGACCAAATTTTGAAAAGGCTGTGAGGTAAGGTTTTATACTGATGCCAACACCAAATGATCAATTAAACTTGTGAAAATTAATGAGCAAAATAAAAGGCAAGAAATAAGAACGGCACCATAGAAATTGTGATATGCTTAAAATAAAAGTTTGAATTTATTTCTTATGGGAGACAAGGAGATGCTCCCCACTGGCATTTAGAAAAACAAAAAAGTAGAGTGGGCTCCGTTTGAAGGCAGGTTTTCCAGGACCCTTCCACACACCATTCATGATTCCCAGGTAGGTAGAGCGCTCCCAGTGTCGGGCTTCAAAAGAGGTGGAAGGGTTTGAACAGCCTTTATCCTAGAATCCTGGATTCTGTCCTACTAGTCTTGTTCCTAATCATAGGATTTTTTATTTAGTTGGAAGACATTGAATCCAGCTTTCTTGTTTTTCATTGAAGTTGCTGAGATCCACAGTTATTCGGACTCTCTATGTCAACTTAACCGGGCTGTGGTTTTGAGATATGTGGGGAGACATTATTGTAGATGTTTCTGTGAGTGTATTTGGATGAGTTTAACCTTTAAATTTGTGCACTGAACTTTGAGTAAAGCAGATTGCCCTCTATAAGGTGTGTGGACCTCATCTAATCACTTGAAGGGACGAATATACACCATCTGTCCCCAAGAAACTGAGAAATCTGTGCCTTCTAACTTGATCTGCAACCCTGACTCACCCCTAGTTTCCAGCCTCCAGACCCCTGCTGACGTAGGACTTGTGAGCGTCCATAATCACATGAGCCAATTCCTTAAAATAAATCTCTTTCTCTATGCATTATTTTAATGCATTTTGCAGATATTGCTTTTTTTTTTCAAATTAAAGGTTTATGGCAACTCTTCATTGAGCAAGTCTTTTGAGGCCCTTTTCCCAATAGCATGCACTCACTTTGTGTGTCTCTGTCACATTTTGGTAATTCTCATGGTATTTCAAATTTGTTCATTATTATGCTTGTCATCACCATGTCACCACGAGCTGTGATCCATGATCCTTGATGTTGCAATTGTAATTGTTTTGGGGTGCCAAGCTTCAGTTTGCTGAAAGGATAAATGGATGTATTCTGACTGCTCCACTGACTGACTGGCTGTTCCCCCAGCTCTCACCCTCTCCTCAGCCCCCCTATTCCCTGAGACACAGCAGTATTGAAACTAGGCCAATTAAGAACCCTACAGTGGCTTCTAAGTAGAAGAAAGCAATTGCTTCTCACTTTAAATCAAAGCTTGGAATGGTTAGACTTAGTAAGGAAGGGATGATGGAAGCTGAGGTAGGCTAAAGCTAGCCCTCTTCCACCAGCTAACCAAGCTGTGAACACAGAGGCAATATGCTGGAAGGAAATTCAAACTGCTACTCCGTGGAACATACAAATGATAGGAACGAGAAACGGGTTTCTCACTGATACGGAGACCATTCTAGTGGTCTGGATAAAAGTAAAACCAGCGAAAACAATCCCGTAAGCAAAGCCTAGTCTAGAAAAAGGTCCCAACTCTCTTCATTTCTATGAGAGCTGGCAAAGAATCTACAGGAAAGTGTTCAAAGCTAGCAGAGGTTGGTTCATGAGGTTTAGGAAAAGACGTCATCTCCATAATAAAAAACTGCAAGGGGAGACAGCAAGTGCTGATGGAGATACTGCAGCAAGTGATGCAGAAGGTCTAGCTAAGGTCACTGACGAAAGCGCATTTTTCAATGTAGACCAAACATCCTTTTATTGGAAGACGATGCCATCCAGGATGTTCAAGTAGAGAGGAAAAGTCGATGCCTGGCTTCAAACCTTCAAACGACAGGCTGACTCTTCATGTTCAAGGCTAATGTAGTGGGGACCTTAAGTTGAAGCCAATGCTCGTTGACTACTCCAAAAATCATAAGGCTCTTAAAATTTATGCCAAATCTAATCTATCTATGCTCTGTAAATAGAAAAACAAAACCTAGATGACAGGATACTGTTTGCAGCATGGCTCACTGACTATTTTAAGCCCTCTGTTGAGACTTACTGCTCAGGAAAAAAAAAAAAAAAGATTCCTTTCAAAATACTACTGCTCACCCGAGAGTTTTGATGAAAATATATAAGATTAATGTCGTTTTCATGCTTACTAACACAATAATCCATTCTGCAGCCCAAGGATGAAGTAGTAATTTTGACTTTCAAATTTTATTACTTAAGAAATTCATTTTGTAAGGCTGTAGCTGCTATAGATAGTGCTTCCTCTAATGGATCCTGACAAACATTAAAATATTCTGGAAAGGATTTACCATTCTAAATGACACTAAAAACAGTCACAGTTCATGGAAGGAGGTCAAAATATCAACATTAATAAGAGTTTGGAAGCAGTTGATTCCACCCCTTATGGGTGACTTTGAGGGGGTCAAGACTTTTATGCAGGAAGGAACTGCAGATGTGGTGGAAATAGCAGGAGAAGGAGACCGAGCCGTGAACCCTGAGGATGTGACTGAGCTGCTGCGGTCTTGTGATGAAACGCCCACAGATAAGGAGCTGCTTCTTACGGATAAGCAAAGAAAGTGGTTTCTTGAGGTGGAACCTACTCCTGGTAAAGATGCTATGAACATTGTTGAAACAACGCAAAGGATTTAGAATATTACATAACTTAGTTGAGAAAGCAATGGCAGGGTTTGGGAGAATTTATTCCAATTTTGAAAAAAGACCCATAGTGGATCAATCCTACCAAACAGCCCCACAAGCTACAGAGAAATCTTTCATGAATGGAAGAGTTCATGGATCACACAAAGCGCATTGTTTTTTATTTCAAGCAATTGCCACAGTCACCCCCACCTTCAGCATCCACCGCCCTGATTGGTCAGCAGCTGTCAACAATGGGGCAAAACCTTCACCTACAACTTTTAAAAGCTCAGATAAAATACACTGTTTTCAATTAAAAAATATTCATTGTTTTTAGACATGGTGTTATTGCACACTAGCAAACTAAATTATAGAGTAAATATAACTTTAATATGCACTGGGAAACCAAAAAAATGTGTGTGATCAGTGTTATTGCGATATCTGCTTTATTACAGTGGTCTGGAATGGAACAATATCTTTGAAGTATGCCTACGTACTGTTGTTCTGTTTCCCCAGTGAATTCTGACTTGTACATCACCTAAAGAAGATTTTATGCTAGAACTCATGCCCTGTGCCATTCTATGCAGTGTCCCTGCCACGTGCAATGGCCTGACTGCAAAATGAACTTGTTGAGTAGGCACATGATTTCCCTCTTTGGGGAGGTGTCACCTGGGTGCATTATTCAGCTCTGTCAGCATGACTATTTTGCATATCTCTCACCTCAAGGAAAAATGGGTAGGGTCCAGATTTGGACAAAAACCAAAAGGCAGGAGCAGATGTCTCCTTTAAGAAAACACAACGTGAAAGCAGAAGGTGCTGTCTCGAGATTACAGGTGATGCCGAGACCAGACCAGCAGGCAGAGTAAGCAACAGGTTGAAGGACCAAGGTATTAACTGTCAAGAAGGAAACCAAGATGAGAGCCAAATCCTAGGGACACAGGACATGGTGTTAGAACAGAGGCCAGAAAATTCAAACTAGACCAATAAAAGCAGGTACAAGTATAGATGATAGGAAAGAGCTCCAGTGATTTACTCAGCAAGTACTAACTGTGATTAGACACCGTTCTCATCACTGAGGATGAAATGGTAAACAAAGGGGACATGCTATGATCCCTATACTTGAGCCACTTGGAGCCTACCTTTTGCAATTGCCTGTAATAGTGATTCTCAGCTGAGGGGCAGAGAAATTGTAGTTTGCCATGAGCTTGCTTGTACATCTCCAGAGGAGCAGGGAAGAGATGAATAATTTTAAAAAAGCATATTCCAAATGGTCCCATACACTTCTACTGGAGAACAATTGTATTTACTTTTTAATTATTTTTTATTATAACCTTGTACATTGATGCATTTATGGGGTTCAGGATATTGCTTTGATATACAACGTGAAATGTTTACACTGAGCTAAGTAACACATCCATCACAATTATACTCATTTCTTAGTAGTTTTGAAATGTACCATTGCATCATGCACATTAGGTGAGGTATCTCCAAATGCCCTCCCTCCTCCCACATCCCCCCTCCTCTCCCCTCTCTCTCCTCTTCCCTTCTACTTTCTGGACTATAGTTATGTTTTGCCATTTTTATGAGTGTGTAGGTGAAATATATTGATTTCATAGTAGTATTGAGTACACTGGATACTTTTTCCCCATTCTTGAGATACTTAACTAAGAAGAATATATTCCAGCTCCATCCAGATTAACATAAAAGATGTGAAGTCTCCATTGTTTTTGTGGCTGCATAGTATTCCATGTCTTGGCTTTTATGAATTGGGCTACAATAAACATTCTGGTATAAATGTCTTTGCTGTAAAATAATTTTTGATCATCTGGGTATATACCTACTAGAAGAATTGTAGGATCAAATGGCAGGTCTATTTTTAGTTCTCTAAGTGTTCTCCAAACATCATTCCAAAAGTAACATATTAGTTTGCATTCCTACCAGCAGTGTAGAAGTGTTCCCTTTTCTCCACATGCACGCTAGCATCTCTGGTTTTGGGATTTTGTGATGTGGGTTAATCTTACTGGAGTTAGATGATATCTCAAAGTAGTTTTGATTTGCATTTCGCTGATGATTAAGGATGATGAGCATTTTTTCAATGTTTTTGGCCATGCGCCTATCTTCTTCAGAGAAGTTTCTCTTCAAGTCCCTTGCCCACCCTGAGATGGGATCACTTGTTCTTTTCTTGCTAATACATTTGAGTTCTCTGTGGATTCTGGTTATTAAACCTTTATCAGGGACATAACCTACAAATATCTTCTCCCATTCTGAGGGCTGTCTGCTTGCTTTACTTACTGTGTTCTTGGCTATGCAGAAGCTTTTTAGTTTGATCAGGTCTCAGTAGTGTATTTTTGATGTTGCTTCAATTGCCCAAGGGGTCCTCCTCATAAAATTTTTGCCCAGGCAATTTCTTCAAGTGTTTTCCCTACACTTTCTTCTAGTATTTTTATAGTTTCATGTCTTAAGATTAAATCTTTAATCCAGTGAGAGTTTATCTTAGCTAATGGTGAAATTTATGGATCCAGTTTCAGTCTTCTACAGGTTGCCAGCCAGTTCGCCCAGCACTATTTGTTAAATAGGGAATCTTTTCCCCATTCAATGTTTTTAACTGGATTATCAAAGATCAGATAATGGTAAGTAGCTGGGTTCATCTCTTGGTTCTCTATTCTGTTCCATACATCTACCTCTCTGTTTTTGTGCCAGTACCATGCTGCTTTGATCACTATCGATTTATAGTATAGTCTGAGGTCAGATAGCGTGATTCCTCCTGCTTTGTTTTTATTTCTGAGTAATGTCTTGGCTATTCGAGGTTTTTTTCTGATTCCATATAAAATGAAGTATTATTTTTTTGAGATCTTTAAAGTATGACAGTGGGGCTTTAAAAGGGATTGCATTAAAATTATATATTGCTTTGGGTAGTAAGGACATTTTAACAATGTTGATTCTTCCCAGCCATGAGCATGGTATGTTTTTCCATTTGTTAACTTTTTCAGCTATTTCTTTTTTTAGAGTTTCATAGTTCTCTTTATAGAGATATTTCACATACTTTGTTAGGTAAACTCCCAGATATTTCATCTTCTTTGGTGCTACTGTAAAAGGAATAGAGTCCTTGATTGTTTTTTCAGCTTGACTCTTGTTGGTGTACACAAAAGCTGCTGACTTGTAAGTATTGATTTTGTATCCTAAGATGCTGCTGTATTCCTTGATCACTTCTAAGAGTTTTGAAGTTGAGTCTGTGGGATTTTCTAGGTATAGGATCACATCATCAGTGAAGAGTGAGAGTTTGATCTCCTCTGACCCTATTTGGATACTCTTGATTGCTTTCTCTTGCCTGATTGCGATGGCTAAGACTTCCATTACTATGTTGAATAGCAGTGGAGACAATGGGCATCCTTGCCTGGTTCCTGATCTGAGTGGAAATGTTTTCAATTTTACACCATTCAGTATGATATTGGCTGTGGGTTTGCTGTAGATGGACTCTATCAGTTTAAGAAATGTCCCTTCTATGCCTATTTTCTTAAAAATTCTGATCATGAAAGGATGCTGGATATTATTAAAGGCTTTTTCTGCATCAACTGAGAGAATCATATGGTCTGGTTTTTGTTTTATTGATGTGATGTATTATATTCATAGATTTGTGTATGTTGAACCACCAACCCTGCAACCCTGGAATAAAACCAGCTTGATCATGGTGTATATTTTTTTTTATGTTTTGTCGAATTCTGTTATGGCAAATTTCTTCAACATGTCTATGTCGTTAGAGTATTTGATTTCTCCATTGCAAATGAAACTCAGTTCAGCTGGATACAGGATCCTGGGCTGGAAGTTGTTTTGTTTTAGCAGACTGAAGGTCAATGACCATCTTCTCCTGGCTTGAAACATTTAGGCTGAGAGATCTTCAGTCATTCTGATATTCCTCCCTTTGTAGACAATGCTTTTCTTATGTCTGACTGCTTGCAGAATTTTCCCCTTTGACTTAACTTTGGCAAAGTTAATCACAATGTGTCTAGGAGATACTTTATTTGGATTGAGTCTTGATGGGGTTCTGAAACTGTGCTATCTGAAGTTCTGTATCTTTTGCAATGCTTGGGAAATTATCCTCCAAAATCTCTTGGAGTAGAGGATCTGTATTTTTAGGAACATCTTTTTCTCCTTCAGGAATTCCTATAAGACGAATGTTTGATCTTTTAGAGTGATCCCACAACTCTCTCAGGGAATGATCAGTTTTTGCTCCCCACTTGTCTGCCTCTTTGAGTGTTTGGGAACATTCAAAAACTTTGTCTTCAGTTTCAGAGATCCTTTCTTCTGCCTAGTCAACTCTATTACTGAGGGATTCTACCGTATTTTGGAGCTCCTCAACTAACTTTTTTGTTTCCTTGAGCTCTGCTATCTTTTTTCTCATTATGGTCATATCTTTGGTGACTTGGGCTTTGAATTCATTAATTTCTTGAGACAACTCTAGAACTACTCTTTGGAATTCAATTTCTATCTTGTCTTGCATTCTATTTATCTTATTTGAAATCCATATTCTGAATTTGATTTCTGACATTGCTGCCATTTTTCTATGCATGGCATCTTCAGTTGTATCTCCTTTGTCATTTCTTGGGGGAGTAACCATCTACTCTGGTTATTCATGTTGCCAGAGTTCTTCTGTTGGGTCTGCATCATGTTTATTTTCCACCAATTAGGTTATTAGAACTGGTCGGGTGAGATTGAATTGGGGTACTGAGGTAGTAGAGATTTTCTCTTACCAAAGCTCTAGGCTTTGTAAGTGTGGTTTATCTCCTACAACCTTACAAAGGCCCCTTTCAGAGTTTTGGCCAGAGACTCTGAGGACCTACTTGGTGAGATAGCACAAGCTAGCTCTGTTTTGATATCAGCCAACCTCTACCCTATCCTAAGAAACCACAATATTAGACTTACATCTTGACTATGAAGAGATACAAACAGCTGTGGAGCCCAGCCCCCAACCTTCAGTTCTTTTCCACTACAGAACTTCGAAGGTCAACCTCAGAATGTCCCTGAGTGGACAGCCCCAGATATGGGTTCCAACTAAATTGTCTCAGGCAGTGTAAACCCTACCCAACAGAGAAAGATTCAAGGGTCTCCAACAGCACAATTGGAGCCAGGGATCCATACTCCCTCCCGCCAGACTGTCCACACTGTTGTCTGCTTCTCTGCTCATAGGCTTACCTGAAGCCAGGGGCCATGCCCCTGCCCACCGGTCTCAGTCCATACCCAGCTAGCCTCTGCTTGCCAGACCAGTTGGAGTCAAGGGACCACTCCCCCACCTGCTAGTCTCAGTCCACTGCCTAGCAAGCCTCCATTCACAGGCTCTGTTAGAGTCAGGGCACCACATTCCACCCACAGGTCTCAGTCCCACCTGGTAAGCCTCTGCCCATCAGCCCCACAGGAGACAGTGGACCACGCCCTAGCCCTCAGGTCTTGGTTCACACCCAGGAAGCCACTGCTCGAGAGTTCTGTTGGAATCAGGGGACCACACCCTTGCTCTCAGCTCACAGTCCACGCCTATCAAGCCTCTGTTTGCAGGCCCAGCAGGGGCTGGGGAACAGTTCTGTCTACCAAACTCATTCCACATGGGGCAACCACTCTCCTGCTGTGGGTGCTATCAGAGCCAGGGATTCTGCACCCCATCCTGCTAGACACAGCCTGAACTGAGGGTCAACACTACCACTGGCCAGGCACAGTCATAACCAGGAGACTGTTCCTCCTCCTGCCAAGTGTTCCTTTCTTCCTATACCCTTTGTTTTCCCCATTAGTCACAGATTCCGTCCTGATGATTGGTGGTCCACACTATGCCCAGATCTCTCTGGATCAGACCAAACACTCTGTGCTCTACAGGGGACAGAACTTCAGACCTACACACTACACACCTATACTCCTACACACACACACTGTCTGGACAGGGTCTTTTAACCATCATTTCATTCAGCAAGACATGCTGACCATGTGCCAGACCTTGTGCCCTATGAGAGGGAAATGGTGGGCTGGGAGTTTGGACTTGTGGGAGGAAGTATCTGTTCAATTTTATGCCTGGTAGGGTGGTGTCTAGGTTCATAAGTGGGACTTCCCTGGAGAAAGAAATCTGGAATTTTGCAGCTCTCTCCAGTGAGGTAAAATGAGAGGTCTTTTTTTCCCTGCTCCTTCTCAGATAGCCTGCGGCAGGCCCCTTGCTTGGGGAAGAGTTCTCCCATCCTCTAGCCATAGGCTTTTTACCTGTAATTTGTTTTCTTGAATGCTCTTCCTTGGAGTTACAACTTGCTGAAATTTTTTCTTGGCTCAGCTCCCTGTCTTTGGCTTCATAGAGTCCGTTCCCATCCAGTTTGTCTTCCTCTGCTCAGGAGCCTCTGCTGAGGGTTGCTACCAGTCGGCCATCTTCCCAGAATTCTGGAGAACAATTTTAAAAACCTATTGTCTTCTTAACATAAACTACAGAAAGTAAATCTTGGCAAGTTCTGCTTGTATTAAGGGAAGTTTAAGAAATATTGGACAAAAATATTAGCAAGCATTTGCAGTGTGCTTTTATGAACTGGCAGAGCTGGGGTGCAGGAGATTATTGATACGCATTTAGAGATCAGAATGGAACAGATATATGAACAACACATATGCACACCACTTAAATATCCTCCATCTCCCACTTCCCATGCCTACTCTACATTCATATATACACTCTTACACACAGACACTGTCTGGACAGGGTCTTTTAACCATCATTTCATTCAGCAAGACATGCTGACCATGTACCAGACCCTGTGCCAGGTATAGGGAATGTGCTCTACTCTCAGTTGCTTCTTGTTCACAGAAAGAGAAAACAATAATGCTTGCACTAACAAATGTGCATTGCCAACTGGCTGTGCAGCTATCCAGAAAAGAGGGATAGTGATCTAAGAGCATAGCTGAGGGAGCTCAGTCCAGCTCAGGGGACTGAGAGGAAGGTGTGCAGTGGAGTGATCTGACATCTTTAGGTAAGAGACATCAAACTTCCTTCAGAGCATGGAAACATCTTATTATTCCTTTCCATCCCATATTTTATCTACATAACAGACATGAAGGTAGCAAGAAGAGGATGGAGGCCATCAAACTCAGTGTCAGAGTGATGGATAGAAGTGTCATAACCCTTCTGAAAATGTTACTTGAACATCATACACGCCCTAAGTGTGGCTCTTCCACAGTCCTTTAAGATTTTCATCAATCTGACTTGTAAGAAAGTGCTGCTAACACTTGCGACACAGCAGTTATCTGCAGCCTTTTGATCTTCACTAGGTGGTGCAGAGTCATTACTAATTCAGTCAAATAGCTCAGCTTCAAAAAGGGATTGGCCCCCGTAGTTTGGAGAAAACAAAACAAAACAAAACATACATCCTGGTCCTTGTTCATGACCCTAAGGCCAAATGCTTGGCATTTACTGAATGGTTTTTTATGAGATTTCCTTGGGGAACCAATATGTTTGTTCATTTTTAACCTGCTCTTCAGATAAATAAGAAGGCAATTGGGTTTGTTCCATAGCTGAGATGCCTTTATTTACTTCTGCTTCTGCTGAATCGATAGGCATTTTTGATTCCCTACTATAAACCAGGTTCTGGAGTTGCTGATAGACAAGCAGAGAGACAGAGATGCAAATAAATAAACACAATAAGCCAGAGGAAGTGTGAAACTAGAGGCAGAGACTAAATGCCTGAGAAAAGGGAGGGTTTCCCTGTGTTGCTCTGCAGGGAAAGGTCTGTTCTAGCTGTACGGGAAGATGAGCAGAAGTTTGCCAGGCAGGGGCGGAGAGGAAAGCAGGGGGTGGGAGCCCTGGCTCAAGGAGAAGAAATAGCATTTTCAAAGGTACAGAAAGAGGAAGAGTCCAGCCCTTCCTAAGCAGAGAGCTGTTCCATGTGTCCCACAAGAGTGAGGTGTGAGGATGGGGGCACGAAGCAACAGTGGATGGTGAGGAGGGCCTGATGGCCTTGAATGATGAATTAAAAAGTCTGGGCTTTTCCTGGAGGCAAAGGTAGTCTCTGAAGAATTTTAAGTAGAAATCGTGTTGCAATTGGATTTGTATTTCAGAAACATCACCCTGGTAACCATGCAAAGGATAGACTGGCATGAAGAGGGCCAAAGCAGACACATACCAGGAGGCCACCATCGCAGGGTGTGGGCCTGAAAATGCTTTTTCACCTGCTTTATTTCACCCAGAGCCAGTTTCCTCCACATCAGCCCTGCTCTAGGATCATGCTGTTAGTCTAAAATGCTTGTGTTTATTTCCAACTTCTCTCCTGGGATCCAGAACTGGGCAGATCAAAATGGAGGAGGGTGGGAGGGAGGCTTACAAAGGCCTCAAAAGCAAATATGTCAGGTTTGTTTCTGGGCCTTCACCACAGGTTGGCCCCCCAGAGTATCATTCCTGATTATGGATAATCCCTAGTTTTGATTCTGAACCTTTGTTAGCTTTTAAATGCTCTCTCATAGTAATACCATGAAACTTGTACTTGAGTAAAGATGGCATCTAATCCACATTCTTCATTTTATAGGGGAAAGAGGCAGGGAAAGATAAATGAAATGCCTTGGGCCAGATTAATATATACACTTAGTGCCAGGGTCCAAACCATATTGACATAGCATAATAGTCAATCAAGATCAATCATAGGTGTTTAAAAAATAGTATGTTGGTAGATGAATGAATTAATACACCATGGCACATCCAGACAATGGAATATCATTCAGCCCTAATGAGCTATCCCTCCATGGAAAAATGTGGAGGAAATTTCAGTGTGTATTTCGAAGTGAAAGAAGCCAGTTTGAAAGTCTACATACTGGACAACTCTAACCCTGTGACATTTTGGACAAGGTAAAACTATGGAGAAAGTATAAAGATCAGTGATTGTCAAGGGCAAAGGGAGAGAGGGATGAGAAGACAGAGCGCAAAGGATTTTTAGGGCAGTCAGACCACTCTGTGATACTAAACTGCCATTATACTTCCATCCAGACTCCAAACCCACAGAATCACACAATAAGAGTGAATGCTAGTGCAGTGGGTAGCAATGAATGTCCATATAGCTTCATCATCAGAGCAAATTTACCACTCTGGTGGGACATTGATAATGAAGGAGGCTGTGCATGTGTGGTAAGGGGTATATGGACAACCTCTATACCCTCCATTCAATTTTACTATGTATCTAAAACTGCTCTAGAAATAGTCTATTTTAAAATAGGCAATGTGTTCCTAATTAAAGTGGTCATCTTGTGTTTTGAAATGTGTTCTTGAGTTGGTGAGAAGTGGATAGAACTAGCTGGGAAAAGAGATTAGGCATAACCTAATGCCTAATTAGCACTCTGCCTTTGCTATACAACATATAGTTAGCACCTATATTCTAAGGGTACTTGCTGGTGAGTAACAGAAACCCCATCTTTAGTTAGGTGTAGCTTCAGCACAAAGGCAAATGATTAAAAGCTTCATTAAAATGCAAGAAAGCCTGAGCTATAATAGTCTTCAGAATACCGGTCCACTTTAGTCTCTCATACTCACTTTATTCTTTTAGCAGAGGTAAATACGGACAACACATGGTAGCTAGAGAGCCACTGATCTGCCTCTTACAATGTTGTCCAAAAAGAGGCACTGTGTTCCACCCTCAGCCCTGGAAACTCAAAGTATAAGCAGAGGAAAATTTTGATTGGTTTGATTTATGATGTATTTTTCATTCCCTTCAACTAATAGAGGTCTTCTCGCTAGAAGCCACCACTATAACTCCATAGCTGTAGTTGAGAAAGGGAATATTTCTCAAATGAAATACAAGAGATACCAGAAGAATTATCCAGCTCGCTGATCCCCTCTACAACTGGCTTCACTGATGTAGTAAATACAAATACTTACAGAACTTGAGTTGCTTGCAAACTTTTTTTAGGTTTCATTGTTATAGGAATCAATCGTACATATTATCTTGGTACGAAGATCATCTGTCATACATTTCTCTTTTCTGCTTGTATTAATTTCCATTTAGGACATACAAAGACTTTTCCACAAAGTAAACTTTAAGAAAATAATACATTTGAGATATGCTTTTCTTTTCCTCCGTAGGGCCCATCTTGCATTCACTGCACATAGCCAGCATTTGAACTACGCTAATTTTAGTTCTAGGCATTGTTATATTAAGGTGAACAAGGCAAAAGGAGCTAGTTGAGGATGGGGTAAGGGGGGTCACAATGACTAGGGGTGAAATCTGACCCTGTGGAACAATCCACAGACCTCCATCAGATTTCCTCCCTGAAGAACATGCAGAAAAAGATGAGGACTATTTTCCAATTACCACTGAGACATGAAGAACAAGTCAAGTGGCTTAGGACAGGGAATTAGAGAAAACTAAAATGCAGGACAGCGCTATAATAGAAACAAGAGAAAGGAATGACTTGCCCTGCCTGGGGATGCTGAAGAAAGTTTTGCAGTATTAACATGTGAAAAGATTCTTGAAGGGTGAATATGGGCTTTCCAACTTAAGGAGAAAAGACAGAAATGACAAAAGAATAATCACAGGCAAAGAAATCGCACATGGAGGCTACCTGCCTGTAGCGAGCTAGGGTGCTGGCCACACGCACCAGAGCTGGTGGGTTCGAACCCAGCCTGGGCCTCCCAAACAACAATAACAACTACAACCAAAAGATGGCTGGGTGTTGTGGCAGGCACCTGTCATCCCCGCTACTTGGGAGGCTGAGGCAAGAGAATCACTTGAGCCCAGGAGTTGGAGGTTGCTGTGAGCTGTGATGCCACAGCACTCTACCTAGGGTGAGAGCCTGAGGCTCTGTCTCAAAAAAGACAAGAAAAGAAAAGAAATGGCACCTGGAAGTGAGAAGGAGGGAAAAATAAAGAATAAGGTAAGGAAAGGAAAGGAAAGGAAAGGAAAGGGACAGAAAGCAGAGAGTTTGGAAGGATAGAGCTTGATTTCTGGGAATTGAAGTTTGAGGCTGCCCATCTGGGACATGGAGGGGCCACACCTGATGGGCCATATGACTATTTTCTCTGTTTCTCATGCCCGACTGAATGCTCTCACTTTGATTCTCTTCTGTGTCATTTCTGTCCTTTTTATATGTGTCTACTCTGCTCTAGTTTTGTTTAAAATTATTGTTCTACTTACTCATCAGATTCTACGTGGCTGAGAATGACCACCCACTCCCAGCCACAAGCACCTTACTTCATATAACCTTTTTCTTCAAGTCTCACAGCAATCTGAAAAATAATCGCTGTATCCCTTAAAAAAAAAAGACAAAAAAGGAAAAATAAAACCCAATCATTTGATTGTTATCCTTTGGCTTGCTGGATTCTGTTAGATTGAGATACATCCTTGGTCTATTTAGTGGAACTACTGAAAAAGGCTTGTCCTGGGGGCCATTTAAGGTAGAAGGGATGGTGACCTGGGGGGTGAATTAAAGACCATATGCTTGGCCTATGGTGAGACCTGTGGAGCAGCTGGGGGACACAGCACTGCTTCACTTGCCCTGTTGTAGAATTTTAGGAGAATGAAGTCCACAACCACCGCACCAGTACCAACATCCACAAGTGAGTGGTGGGACTAATTCTCAAGCCATCTTAGCATGGGAAGTCAAGAACAACATGAACCAGGCAGGGGCTATGCCAAATTAGAGTGACAAAACCACCAAATTAAGCCAGGTTAACAATGGCTACATGACTACATGGTAATTTATCCTGGATGATATCTTTCTCATCTGGGACCACTTTGAGTGGGCCAGTGGCATGTGAGTCAGTTACTGCTCCAAAATGTTTTCCATATTTTAGGTGTAATAGTCTAACTGGCATCATTGATCATTCCAATGCTTCCTGCTGCTCTTCTGGTGATCACACTAATGCTCAAATCTAATCTTATGATACAAGATGATAAGATATTGTCCTCCATTTCCATATTGTGAGGGTAAATTATTTTAAAATTGTAGAAACAGAAAAAAAATTTACTAAAAAATAAGAATAAAGTGGTCTTAAGAATATATTCCCCTAGGAACATCTAGAAACTCTCTGTCCCATGCTAACTATCCTTGTTCAAAGCTGGCATAGAGGGGAAGAGAATAAACTCAAAAAATAAGCCCCCTTAACACTGGAACTTGTAGCATCTCCTCTCACCTTTGCTGACAGCTGGATTTAAATTAAGGTTTTTAAATTTCTATTTATTTATTAATTTGAGGGCTGAGAGTTTGTTTACTTTTTAAGGCAGAGGTGAGAGGAGAACTGAGACAGAGCAGGGAAAAATATGTCTCTCTTCAGTAGCTTTTGTAACGCAGGAGCTAGACATCAGCTTGGCTAGCTAGAGGCTGTAAGCAACACGTTATCTTTTAACAAGTTTAAATGAGGCAAATTTCTCTCCACTTAGGAATTAGAACCACCTTTTTTTAGCCAACCATTTCAATTTGGAGTTCTTTTTAAAGTTAAGTATCTTGGTCATATTCATTCTAGGACAGTTCTCAGATTATAGGGCTATTTACCTTTGGGTGGATAAGTATCAAGAAAGCCCATCCATCATGAAAACCGCTGTTGTTATCACTAGTGTCACCATCATCGTCATCTCCATCACTATCATCACCAGGACACACTAGACCCTTCAACCAAGCTTCTCTTGTGCATCACCCCATCAGAGAGGCCCCACTCAATATGATTCTCCTATTGTGCAGATGAGGACATTCAGGTTTCTAGAGATAATATAAATTGTCGAAGGTCACTGCAATGTTAAGTAGGGAGCTTGGACTGAAATCCAGGTCTTTCTAATGCCACATTTTGAGTTTTTGAGTAAGATGCTGTATATATTCTAAGGAATCTGAATCTTGGTATTGTTCAACTTCTGAGCAAGAAAATCAACTCATAGAACATCATACTGAGAGTCCTAATATCTTTGTTGCAGTCCAGCCCATCAAAAAATAATTTGTTTGGTATTGGCAAGGTTACTTACCACCTGTACCTTGGTGTCCCTTTTGGCTCAGAATTCCCTTCTGGTCTTGTCATTCTGTGATGTGGTAATTTTAGGGACTAAAATCTATATTAGATTTTCTCAAAGCAAAAGAGCAAGTGGTCTCAATTCCCTGATCTGTAAATGAAAAGTTAGCATCTTAGACTCTGTTAACAACTTGGATGAAACTGGAGACCATTCTTTTGCAAGTGAAGTATCATAAGAATGAAAACACAAACATCACATGTATTCAATACCAAATTGGAACTAATTGCTTACCCTTATGTACACATATGGAAGTGTACCCTTATGTACACATATGGAAGTGCAACTCATTGGAAATCAGACTGGGGGAGAGGAGTACGGCAAACTCATACCTAATGGGTATAATACACATTATCAGTGAAGGGCACACTTATAACACTGACTTAAAATGTACAAATGCGAATTACATGACCAAAATGTGTGCTTACCAGGGATACTCTGAAATAAAAATGTTTTAAAAGGAAAGGTCAAAAATATATCTCATAAGTTTTGCAAAAATATTCCAGTGAGGTTAATGTTTGAACCTTGTGTTTAATCTCCACATCTAGCAAGAGTTGCTACTTCCATGCCCCTTATCCATGAACAAATGCCCTCAAACCCCTGAGGCTCCAAAAGCCCCCAAAGGCTTAGAGGCTAAAAAGGATAAGCAATGTTTACTTTTTAATCACGTTTTTTGCTTCATGAAAAGATTCACTAAGTAAACCCTTTAAATAGCAATCTCTTTTAGAACATTTAAAAGTAATTCAATTTATTTCTTCAGAAATACTTTACCATCCCAGTAGCAAGACCCACATTTATATCCAACCAGAGTTCTGAATATTTATCAGTCTAATAGAAGCAGCAACATTTTATTCTTACAAAGGAAAAGATATAAATGCACCAATTGAAAGTATATTCCATTGCCAAGTCATTTATTGAGCACTGAGCACTAGGTAAGGTACTGGGAAAACAAGTGCAAACAAGATTCCTGCAGCAATTTTGCATAATTTTTAAGTTTAGTATGTCAGTAGAGAATTTAAAAAGTAATACTTTAAAATGAAAGAAATGATCCCATAGCAGAAGTATAGGTTTTATAGATATTCCAAGTGTGAGCATGTCTTGGGAGACTTGTTGGAGAAAGTGACATTTGCACCGAGACCTGAGATTAAAGAAAATAGATAAGTAATGGTGGGTAGGTAGGAGGGGAAGATTGTCCCAGGGAAAGGTTAAAGTAAGTATGAAGACCCAGGGCAAAGAAAAGTACATGACTTACTGAAGTACCTTAGAAATATAACACAGAATGTTCAAAAACTGAAGTTGTTCAGGTAGGTAGGTCCCATCTCAGGTAGGAAGGGAGAAGGGCCATGAGCCTTTTAGAAGACCTCCCTCAGTCTTTGGGCAAACGTTCCTAATATGAATCATGAGTGGTTTAGAATAAATCATATCTAAGATCCCTTTCAATTATGAAAGTTTTGAAAGAATAAGATTGGGAAATAACTTTTCCTGAACTTGTAAAGACGTGTAAAGATATCAGATTGAGGGCACACTTATTTCTTTATTCAATAGTTATTTATTTAATCCTCACCATGCCCCAGCAATAGAATTAGACAGAGGTGGTCATTAAACAAATAATTCCAAAAATAATATATAAATAGTATAGTTAAATAATTATATAATCAAAATAATCAGGCAGTCAAATTTTATAAAGTGTTATGAAGAAAAATAAGTTTCTGATAAAGGATATCTGCTCTGATCCTACAGAAACACCATATTGTATGATAAAATACTAGGGACATGTCAGGAGGGCCTCTGTCATTTCCATTCAGTGTTGTGATGGAAATTCTAACCAGTGCAATGAAACAAGAAATGCAAAAAAGTATAAAGATGAGAAAGGAAGAAGAAAAATCATTATTTAAGTTGGCAATAAATATTTCAAATCATTGGAAATAATAAGAAATCACATTAAAGTTTTAAAAAAGTATAAAAAATCAGTTGCCATGTTATACAATTGTTACATCAGAAATTGAAGGTTTAAAATTTCCTTAAAATACCATTTCAAATGCATTATCTACAAAGTCTATGAATTGATGATAACTGCATTTATGAATGAAAAATCCTCATATTAAAGCAATGCCATTTCTCCTCAAATTGATCTCTAGACTAAATATAGTTCCAATCAAAATCATAAAAAGTTATTCAGGATGGTGCCTGTGGCTCAAGGAGTAGGGCACTGGACCTATATGCCAGAGGTGGTGGGTTCAAACCCAGCCCTGGCCAAAAACTGCAAAAAAAAAAAAAAAAAAAAAAAAGATATTCAGAAATCCTGACAAGCTGTCTCTAACCTTTATTGGTACAAGTGTCAAGAATATCTCACATAAATATGATTTATAAGATACCAAATGCATGATAAACCTATAACAGTGTGGAAGTTGCCAATTAGTAGATAAAAATGATCAATGTAACAAAACAGAGTTTACAAACATACCTGTGGCGATTTTTATACTTGGATATGATCAACTAGTGGGGAGAAATGGAAGATACAATATACACAGAGCAGGGAAAAAATGACTCATGGATTTTTAAAGAGAAAAGAAGTCCTCTATATAATACTTTATTCCAAACAAGTTTATATGGCTGAAAAACCAAATGTGAAGAAGTAAAATTTATGTATACAAATATACACAACCATCTTTCATACTCAGGAGTATATGATTTCTTACATTGACACAAAATGCCTCTTTTAAAAGAATGTTTAATTGTCTGCTCTGGAATTTTAAATTTCTGCATAACGATGACTATCATTTTAAAAAATCAAGTCTCAGACAAACTATACGTTTGTTTAAGAAAATACTAGTCTACTTAATATATAAGTAATTCTTACTTATCAATCCAAAAGAGGCAAAAGACTAAAGAGAAAATGGGCAACATATGTAAATAAAGAAGTCACCGAGGTGTAGGCACTCATGAGCAAGGAACACAAGAAATGCTCACCTTCTCCACAAATAATAAAACAAAAATTGCATTTTGTATTTGTTCCAAGGAAAAAAAGGAAAGGAGAAAGAAAGAGAAAAGAAATGAAAGAAAGCTTGCTAATGCCTGACATTGGTGAGGATGTGCAGAAATGGTACTTTCCAAATACATCAGATGACAGTCTACATCACTAAAGCAATTGGGGAACTATTTTGGTAATATTTAGAAAGTTAAAGGTAGATATGTACACTAGAGAAACTCTTATTCGTGGAGTTAAGGATTCATCTACAAAAATTACAAGGCAGTGATGTTAATAAGAGTGAAAAAACTGAAAATCACCTAAATACACTCAGAGGAGAATTGACAAATAAATCACAGTTTAGCCACAGAATCAACACCAGACGATAGTTAATATGAATACTCTACATGCGTCAACATAGATAAACCTAAACCCCAAAATGCTGCACTCACAAAGAAGCAAGTCTCGAAAAGTTATCATTTATATAAATGTAAATAAACTGCCATACTGTAGAAAGTCTTTATATACACATAGGAAGATACAAAGATATGTAAAGACATAAAAACATTCATGGCAATGATAAATGTAAAATTCAAAAAATGATAAAATGATTACCTCTGAAGAGGTAAGAAGGAAAATGAGATTGATGAAACACTTGAATTTCATACAAAAAATATTTTGTAATAATTTTTAGAAGAGAAGGGAGACATTTTCAGATTCTGTGTTAAGTGCTACTGAGCGTGTAAGTAAAGCACAGACTAAAATGTGTCTGTAGGATTCAGCAACATGGATGATATTGGCAGTCTAATGAAAAATATTTTCTTTCTTTTGTAGAGCAAGTATAACTGCATTGGTTATTAGTAATCTATTGCTGTATAACAAGTAATGCCACAATTTAGCAGTTTAATGTAACAAGCACTTATTTTCTCAACAGTTTCGAGGGTCAGGAATCTAGAAGTGATCTAACTGGATGTTTCTGACTTAGGATCTTCCATGGGGTCACAGTCACAATTTCAGCTTGGGTCGCATCATCTGAAGGCTTCAGTAGGACTGGAAGAGTTGCTTCCAACGCGACTCCCTCACAGGACCAACAAGTTTGTGGCAACGATTGGCAGAGACCACCACCTGAGATGGCAGCTGAGTTCTTGACCTCCATGCAGGAAAGAATTCAAGCCCAGCAGCACAAGCAGAAGTGAGACTCCAATTATTCAGTAAAAGCAAAAGATGAGGAGTTTATTAAAAGTCAAACACACCTTTCATGAACAAGTAAAAGAATGAACTGATCCAAGAAAGGAAGAGTGCCCCCAGGCTCAGCACCTGTAGCTCAGCAGCTAGGGCGCTAGCCATATACACCGAAGCTGGCAGGGCCCGTCAAACAATAATAACAACTACAACCAAAAAAATAGCCAGGCATTGTGGTGGGCACCTGTAGTCCCAGCTACTTGGGAGGCTGAGGGAAGAGAATCTCTTAAGCCCAAGAGTTCGAGGTGGCTGTGAGCTGTGACACCATAGCACTCTACCCAGAGTGACAGTTTGAGGCCCTGTCTCAAATAAAAATAAAAAGGAAAGGAAAGGAAAGGAAAGGGAAAGGGAAAGGGAAAGGAAAGAGAAAAAGAAAAGAAGCCCCCAAACATTAGGGTCTGTTCTTTCATGCTAACTCTTAATAATATGCTAATCTGGGGATGGAATATTCATAGATTTTCTGGGAAAGGGATCAAGATTTCCTGGTACTGTGGGTTCTTCCCCTTTTTAGCCCACATAGAATAATTTTCAGGGGTTATCACAGTACTTGTAAACTGTGATGGCACTGGTGGGCATGGTTTTTACTATGTTAATGAGGGTAGTTCATTTAGGGACACTGTCCCCTCAACTGTGTGAATGCCCCAATTAAAGGAATGCTCCCTATTACCATAGGTAAAGATGTCATGGCTAAAGTAAAATAAGTAAAGTGTGGCTCCTGGTTACATTTACCTTAACTGAGCATATTCACATTCTCGTGACCATCTTATTCTGTTGGACTTCTCCTGATGCCATCCCTAATTGCCTGCAGAGTTTCTGACTCCTGTCTCAGAAGGCGGCTTCAGTTTCTCACCATTTGATTCTCTTGTGATGTCACAGCTAGTGACATCACAGCTTCTTCTCCCCTAAGAGAGTAATTCAAAAAAGAAGCAATAAGCCACACTATCTTTACAACCTAGTCTCTAATATTGCACACCTTCACTTCTGCTTTATTTTGTCTGATAGAAGCAAGTTGCAAAGTACAGATCACACATAGGTGGTTGTGGGGATTACATTCCACCTCTTGAAGGGACAAGCATCAAAAAAACTATGGACATATTTTAAAACTATTACAATCCAAGGTCTTTGGCCTGAGGGATTTACAAATACTGTGCTATGTACCTGTGCTGTCCAGAATATAATCTTGTAAAGCAATTAGGTCATTGCAAGGTAGTTCACATCCAAGACCTAAAAGAGTAGGTGCGGCAGATGGGCTATCGAAAAATAGTTCAGTGATCAGAAGGCTTGTGAAGGGGGTGGGATCCCTGAGGAGCCCAGCTTATAAATAGGATGGGGAAGCCAGGGGCAGGGAACAGCATCAGTGAGTGCTGGAGAGCACAGAAACTATACATTTGAAAAATATTTTATTTATGTTTATTGCAGAAGACATCATAATCATATTAGAACAGTGGCTGAGGGAGATTTTCCACAAGTAGACTGACATTCTCACAGTATCCTCAGAGCCTTTGTGTTCCCTCAGAACCAAGACCATGTTTTTTCCATTGCTGTGTCCTCAGGAGCTATGCATACACCTGGCACATGGCAAGGCATCCATATTTATTTGCTGAAGGAAATATATATTGAAAATAGAATGAGCAAGTGAGCAGGTGAATGACTGAATGAATAAATGAAACCTCTGTTATTGGAATCCAAGCCCAGACTGCTTGTAAGAAACAGGATAGAAATAAAAGTAGTGGAAAAAGTTCAGAACACTGAGATTCCTTGGTCTGCATAAATGCCAAAGCATAACCAGAACGAACTTCCCCCTCTCCCATCTCAGGGCAGAGGAGTAGCCCTTGGTTCCTGAAGACTTCCTACCATACATGGTCCAGAAGTCACTCCTCTTTTAAACTTCCCTTTCCAGATAATCAGATATATTAGTTGCCTCTCCCCGCCCCTTCCTCTCAGAAATTATATCTTTTCCTGTCTTTCTGATCCCCACCCCCAACCTTATACTATTTGTAAGCTTCTGATCCAAACCTTCACCTTGCCCTAGACCACAAGCATTTATAGAAATGTGATGCGTGAGATCATCAGGAAGAGCAAAGACTAAAACAACACTGGCTGGAGGGTGAGTGTAGGTCTGTGCTTTGGTACATTGAGAAGTATTGGATTCTTTATAGTCCCTCTCCCAACCCCAAGATGCACAATGTATTTTGGAGGCTGTAAAAATTCTGACAGTGAAGAATTCTATTTAACACTTTAAAAAATGTGCTTCTCAAACTTACTTGACCTTAGGAGGTTTTTGATTCTAATACTGATGACTAATGATAATAACAGTAATATAGCTGACTGTGTTTAGTACTGTGCTGAGAACCTGGGATTAACCCATTACCTCTCACCCGCTCCAAAAGAACCTTATGACATGTATGTTCTTAATAGTCCCAGGATACAGAGAGGTTAAATAACTGACCCTAGGACAAGCACGAGGAAATAGCTGAGACAGAATTTGTATCCAAATCTACTTGATTCTAGAGCCTATGGTTTAATACCAAGTATGCCATCCTGTCCCAGAAAACATGTTCCAGAAACTGTTGCTGTGCTTTTGAATGCATCCTCCTTTCCTATCTTGTCTCCAACAATGTGTTCCCTCTTCCTCATCTTTGGTGATTGTCTCGTCTTCTAACCAGTCTTTCTGGCTCTGACCAGGATCTCAACAACCATTCCACGAACAGACACATCCTATACAACTCTGGTTATGGAGTTGAAAAGCCCTCATGAGAAAAACCATACAGACATGTATGTGTATATCCTGCCAAGTCAATATTTCTAGAGATGCTGCTGTTAAAGACTATTTTATACTTTTATTATAAAATGTTGTAAAACTCCTACACAGAGTTTCCTCACTACTTCCGTTATTTTTTGGCAATGATCTAATACGCAGAAGGACTCCAGTAAAAAGTTGCTTGGCTGGTCTATCCTCACTTGAGCACCTGTGAGTTGGGTAGGAATTCACACGCTATTCCATCCCATTGAATCCCCAGCTTGAGTAGCTTCTAAAATAGGGGTGGGGTAGGGGAGAGTTCCGGCAAGGACAACCCCAAACCTTTGGAGCAAGTTGGGATTCTAAGGGAAGAGGCACTAGAAGGTCCAACGCATGTATTTATTTCCTTGTTTGTTTGTTTATTATTCCATAGCATTTATTAGGGGAACGTACACACAGAAGGTGCCAAAGCATTTCCTCATGATGGACAGCAAGAGAAGGAGGTGTTCTATTTCAGTATGTGCACAGGTATGGAGTTTGTACGAGGGTTTAAGAGATTTGGCTCAGGGGCAGGGCTAGTGTTTATCAGTGTTTTGACAACCTAAATACTTTTATCAGAGTCTGGGAATATTCAAGACCTTGACTTTGATTCAAGCTTGCCCAAACACAAAGCAATCAAGACACTCTTTCTTTGCCAGGAAAGAGAAAAAACTTGGGGAAACTGAGGAACCCTAAAACACACACACACACAGAGTCTGATTACTCTGTCACATGCTGGCAGGACCCAAATCTCAAGGTTCTTCTCTTTTCAGTTCTCAAGAAGCAACTGAGCATCAGATTAATGTGACTTAAGACGCAGTTCTGAACTGGCTGGTGACAATGTGCTTGCTAATTCTTGTAAAACCTCAGCATTCCTGGCCAGTCATCTTATCTGGCCACCTAGAGGAAATCTTCTGTCTCACCTCAGGAATCCCCATTCTCCTCCAGAAAAGACTGCCCAGCTTGTAACCTGAAAGAAATCTCTCCAAATGACCTGCAAGTGTGGAGGCTAATAAAGAATTCAATGTGAAATATTAATGTCCCTTCTGAATGAACTCTTGACTGTGTCAAGGCCCTCACAGCCTTGCCCATGTGGCCGCTGCTTTCTGTGTTTTATTGTTTTTGACACTATTTAGCCAGACTTGAGACTACCCTCTGAAAATGTCACTCCTCTCTCACCCTTAAAGTCATTAATGTTTCATCCTATGACCTTGGAGATGATTGAAGAATGATTTCTATTCCCCTCTAGTCATTTGTCATTTTGCCTTGGATCATAAAAGCCTAGAGCAAGTTTCCAGGGAGATTTAATCAGGTGACTGGAGTAGAATTTTACAAGCTGTGTCTACAGAGATAAAGGGGTGTGAAAAAAAAGATGACGTAGTTAGACAGACCCCAGTTTCTGCCATTTCCTGGCTGCGGGATGATGACCAAGCCCCTTCTCCTCTGAATCTCGGTCACCTCACTTGTGGAATGTGTGATTAGCAAGGTGATTGTCATAAACACATCAGGCACAGGTGTGGCCACAGGTAGCAGGTGCTCTGTGAGTTCATCCTCCCTCCATACCTTTGAAGACGCCTTCAAGTGCTGTCGCTAGAGCAGTGACTGCTCCCCAAGAGGGTAAAGTCTGGTACCCACAGCTCCAGATGCCTTCAGAGGGCATTTAGAGTAGTTTGAGGGCCAGAGGTAGAAGACTTTTCCAAAATCTCCATGGGGATTGGTGGTGGTTGTGCTCTGCAGGAGATTTTATGTACAGATGGGGCACACTGACCTCTTCTATCTCTTGGAATCATTTGCTTCCTAAAGTCCCCACACTGTAGCCACTGAAACACGAGAATGGCCAACCTACACCAAATCCTGGTCAGCCTCAGTCTGGCATATTGTTCTATAACTATTGACAGGTTAAGGGACCATCCTTGGAAAGAAGAGGTCTCCTTGTTGGTTATAACTGTGCATGTCAGGAAGAAATTGACATTTTGAGCAGCAGCGCTATGCAAGGGGCTGGAGGATGGTGACATAAATGAAACACATTTTCTGTCACCGTGTGAGAGGACTTGTATTAGGACTGTCTATGTAGTGCTAGGAAAGAGGGATTTTTTTCAACCAGAAATGCAGGGTAGGGAAGGCCTAAACTGAGAAGGGAACCAGCAGGCCCAGCTCAGTGAAGAGTCTCTGATAAAACAGAAGGTGGTGGGAAGCTGGCCAAAACCAGTGAGAACCAGGATGGTGATGAAAACACTCCGGGTTACCCTCGCTGCTCATCACACCCAGTTTGTAAGACATCAGCATGCCAGAAGATACTCCCCCAGCAGCATGACAGTGGACAAATGCAGCTGCACCTCCTGAAAGTTACGCTAGATGGTTTAAACGAGTAGGAACCCTTGGTTTCAGGAACTCCTCACCCCTTCCCCAGAACTCTTATGAATAATTCTTCCCCTGTTTAACACAACTTTAAATAGACGTTATAACATAAGGCCCGGAAGCGCAGACGGCACCACTCCCTGTGCTCGGAGAGGGCCACTGCGCTGCCTGTGGAGCAGCCTTCCTTCTGTTTCTTCCTTACCTCAGGAACTCACTTTCCCTTTACCCCGTCAGTTCACTCCTGAATTCTTTCCTGCACAAAGTCAAGAACCCACTTGGCTGCCAGCCTGACCTCCGTTTTCCTGTATCCAAACCATGTAATTTAGGGCTGGGCACTCAGAGTGTGTAAGAGTTTACTAGAAAGAGGGGGTGCCTCAAATGACAAGAGAGAATGAGCAAGAACCCAGAGGAACAGGCAAAGTGGGACTAGCGGGAGAGTCTGGGAAGGTAATTTGGGCCGGATGGTAATCAGCCTCACACATTATGCTTTTGTCCTGGCAAAAGGTTGCCACTAAAGCTTCTTAGGCAGAAAATGACATAATCAGATCGATTTATTTTGAACACCCACTTTTCTTCATATTTAAGAATTTACGGTCCTATGAAAACATTAAACATTATGTTGTTGTTTAGGGGTATGAAGTATTTTCTCATTCATTATAGCATTTTTAATTTACATGAGTTATAACGTAACACATGCAAATCAATGATGTATCAGTTAGTGCCTTTTTATTGGAAACAAACAAACAAAAAGAAACCTGTTCTGCTGAAATTTGAAGAGACAAAGACTCTACCAAAGGGCAGGGATGAACAGCCATGGGTTCCAGGGCACTCTGTCCTCAGAGCATTCCAATGTGAAGATAAGTCAGCCCCAGTCATTTTGTTCTTGTCCATTTTTCTTATACTTTACATTATTTAAAACATAAAGACAACCAGAGACCACAGTAGAATAAGCAAATGTGTTCCTGCACCCAGTACTACCCGGTCATGACATACTGTCACATTTGTTTTAATAAAGTATTAAACATATCATACAATAAAGTTTCTGTGTGTTCCCTCTTGTCTTATTCTCCTGTATTTCTCTCTCCCAAAGGTCATGAAAACTATCATCTTTTACATTCATGCTTTTATTATTTTTATTATATATGGATATGTAAAAAATAAATTCTATTATATTGTGACTTACCTTTTTTGCTCAATATTTTCATTTTGAGTTTCAGTCGAATTGATTCATTCAGGCTTAATTAATTCATTTTTACCAAAGCACAATCCCCTCTAAATACGCCCCTTTCCTCCTTCTCCTCCCTCTACTCTCTCCTCCCCCGCTTTCTCTCTCTCTCTCTCCTTTTGGTTTCTTAAACTATGGGACCAGATCCTCACACAGAGAGTTGTAGGGCTTATTAGAAAGTATTCTCAGAAGACACATAGAGAAAAGTGAGGAGGGAAAGTCTGAGAGGAAGGAGAAGCTGAACTGAGATATGGCTGCAGTAGAGAGCTCAGTCGATCCAACGGGGAGTTTTGAAAACGGAATAACATTCAGAGTTGTGTCCATTGCAGAGAAGTGGCCTAAGCAGATTAGCAACTGTAGAATTGTTGAACTGTAGAATTATAGAAACTGTTGATTTAACTTTATTACTTCTAATAATTAGATCAAGCATTTTTTCATACATTTATTCATTGGAGGGAGCATAAGCTCGGGCAAATAGTTCTTACTGTAGGAGGACAACTCCTCGGGAGTGGCCTTGGCACCTGGAAATGTTAAACAGTGGAGAAGGGCATGCCCACTTGAAGAGAGGATCTGACAGAGCACTGAATCCCCACTGTGGACTGACTGGTGTGGTTCTTTGACACACAATGTTTATTCTATCCTTCTTCTACTGAACTTGTAGTAACTGAGAGTCCAGAAAGCTCAAAATGACATTCCTTGGCTCAGTAAAAAGTAGTGCTGTGGATGTGGCTCTGTTTGGCTGACTAGATGCACTTATGTGAGACTTGAAAGGAAGGTGCAAGATGGAACCTTTGATTCTGCCCTTGCATATCTGCTGGGCAGAGATTCTGGGCTCTGTACCGGAGACAGCAGAGACTCTCTGTCACCGGGATCCTCAGACTTTTTAAACAGGGGGCCAGTTCACTGTCCCTCAGACTGTTGGAGGGCCAGACTGCGGGCCCCGGGACAAGTCAGCTGCTAAGCAGGACAGGCAGTGGCAGCAAAAACACCCGGCGAAGGCGGGCTGCATGGTAGCTTGAGGATGCCTGGTAAGAAATACTAGCATTGTGGGTGTTGAGAAAAAGCCTGTGGGGTATCCGCCCTGCAGCGGCAGGTCTGGCAGGTGCAGCATATTCTAGAATCAGAAACTGCAGCTTCAGGTCTTGGCAGGTTCCTTCCTGCTGGTTCCTTCCTGCATAGCAGGTTGGTTCTGAGGTCACAGGTATGCTGATCTTAGAGGAGGCAGTCGTTTTTTCAGAGTATGACTCTATAGATGATTCCTGAGATCCCTAGTCCATTGTTCAGCCCTTCCTTTCAGCCCTGATTCTCCAGGCCACTTACTTAGACCCTTACAGTTCCCTTCTTAGCTTAAATCACCCAGGTGATTTCAAAGTCCTGCATAATTCCTCTCAGTTACTTATAATTGTATTTAGTTTTTGCATCACATATTTGGATTTCTTTTTCTAATGTCTACTATTAAGAACAATGCTGCAATAAATAACTCTATACATCCCTCCTATTGACTATCTACAGAGGGTGCCAAAAAATATATACATATTCTAAGGAAGGAAAAACTGTATTAAAATTACAACTTAAGTCATGTTTGACTTCTTCAAATACAAGAGATACAGGATACAATATATAAGATAGCAAACATTATTGGCATATATTGAACATCATGATTTAAACATTTCTTTTCTTTTTCTTTTTTTTTTTTTTTTTTTTACAGTTTTTGTCCTGGGCTGGGTTTGAACCCGTCACCTCCTGTATATGGGGCCAGCGTCCTACTCCTTTGAGGCACAGGCACTGCCCTTTTTTTTTTTTCTTTCTTTAAAGTGTAACATTGTTTTGGCACCTTTGGTATATGGGATGAGTTTCTCTGGGGTACCAAGGCAGGTCTTCAACATTAGTAGGCAGTGCCAAAAAGCTCTTTCATCACCTTAGGCTCCCCCTAAGGAGGAGGAGTATTACATTGTTTCACTTTAATCTCACAGTTTCTAAGAACCTATTGACTAGTTCTTACAAATTGAATCTTTAAGCACAATCATGTAAAATAAGTCCATTTCCTCACTGTTGCAATGGGACAATCTTGAAGTAAATGACCTGTAATCAGATGATGTTATTCTAGGACCTGCCGAGTAAGGGTGTAATTTCTCTGCATCATCACCAACCCTCGGAATTGTTATATACTTTTATTTTTGCCAATCAGTGTGTAGTGAGACATCTCTGTTGGTTTAGCTTTCTAATAATTAGAGAGACCAAGCCTTTTTTCAGACATTTATTCACCATTCATGCTTCCTCTTCTATTCACATCCTTTGCAGATTTTTCCACTTTATTGTTTTCTTTTTCCTAATTGATTTGAAAAATTTATGTAAGTATTCTGAGCTCTAATCGTTTGTTGGGTGCATGTCTTCTAAATACAGTCGCCCAACCTATGCCTTGCCTTTTAACATTTCATGATGTCTTCTAATTATGCAGAAGTTTTGAATGTTGCAAGGTGGTTAAGAGTTTTAGCTCAATAGTGATACTAGACAAACATAGAAAGGGGTCAAACTCTTCACCTACTAGTGTCTACGGTTTCAGGAACTTTTATCCAAAGGAATGTATAATTTTTTAAGCCAGGTAATATAATTGTGGTTATTCGTTTTTCTTAATATTTAATGTAATTTGTCCTTTGTTTGTACTGAGAGGATACATGAAAATATAAACTAACCATTTTGGTCTTTGAGTCACTCCACTTAAGGTTGAAATTCTAGAAGAAAAAAAATGCAGATAATTTGACTGGTCTAGTTAGAATCATATGCTCACTGTTGGCCCAGAAGATGGTGCGCTATCTTGATTGACAGGTCCAGCCAAGGTGGCGATGCAAGAAGAGCCAATCCCCAAATCACAGCCTCAGCGCAGCGTCCAGGTAGGGGCTAAGTGGATATCGGGCAGGCAAAAGAATAGATGTGTGCTCCAGTGCTTGACAGCATGGATAGTGAATAAAGCATATTGATATCTAAGCAGTAACAATAGAGAAATTATTTGTGCAAAATGGTAATAACATGATCAACTCCTGATAACGTATTTTCTATAGTACAATGGGAGATAAAGGAAAGAAAGCTCAAGTCAGCCTGAGGCATTAGGGAAGGAATTAACGCTTCAGTCAAATAGAGCGGTAGGTATTTTAGGCAGAGGAAATAGCAGACACCAAAAAAAGGGGAGGGGACTGTAATAAATAAGTCATGATCAGGTCAGGAAACCTCAAGCCGTTTAGTTTGGTGGGAATGTGGGGTGCAGGAAGATGGCTGTGGGGAAAGAGAGGAAGAAAGTGTTTTATAACCATTGAGTAATAGATGTCTCCAGAGAAACACAGCGGGGAGAGGTATTTCTAATGATAGAAGCCAAAAGAAGAATACTGAAAATTTAGGAGGTAAAAATATCTCAAGCTTCATGGAGACTGGCACACTGTCTCACAGCTGTTTCAAGGTGCCACAGTCAGAGAAAAACACAGCCAGGGTAGACGTGAGCTGTAGCTCGTCTTCTGTTCTTGGTTTAAATTGACAGATCTCCATCTGCAGTGATATATCAACAGGCTCTAAAGTTAGAAAAGCATATGAGAGTCACAGACAGGAAAATCTGACAGCCTACATTTTTTTTGTACAATCAAATTTAATGTTCTTATTGTCCAAAACATGTCTTGATTTTTGTCTCAGGACATAGTAACAGCTGTCCTGGGCTGCCACCCAGACTCTTGCCACATACCAGATGTGTGGCTGTATAATTCTCTGAAGTTGAATTTTCACGCATGGTGGCTCATGTAATTCTAGCATTTTGGGAGGCCCAGGCAGGAGAATTTCTTAAGACCAGGAGTTTGAGACCAGCCTAGACAACATAGAAAAAGACCTGTTCTCTAGTAAAATCTATTTTTAAAAAAGATTTTAAAAGAACCTGAAAAAAGTATAATAGACTAGAACAGCACAGAGTAGACTCAAATAGGAAATATTAAAAGAAGACCAAAGTAAGGAATGCTTTTGTTTCAGAAGAGTGCTTTTATATGTCTCAGAGAGAGTGTACGTGTGTGTGTGTGAGAGAAAGAGAGAGAGAGAGAGAGAGAGGGAGAGAGAGCGCACATTAGGATAAAATAATTGGCTTAACTTAAAAATAAATGAAGTTTGAATAAGATGATCCAGGACCTCAACTAGGACTAGGACTTTGGACTCCAACTCTTTTGCCAACAATACGTACTCACCCAGTACAGGGGAGGGTTAGTGCCCTATGAGTTCTTAATGAATATTAATTGTGAGTCATGAAATGAGAGATGGAAATTACCAATTGAAGGGCCAAGGCATCCCTAGAAATTAATGTCCTGATGGGGAGGAACGATATTCCAGTGAATAGCTAAGGGCCATTAGCAACAACTCAGCTATATCTCTGGGGAATGTCTAAATCAAAGGTCATCATCATGCTCTCCAGAATAGCAAATGAAGATTCATAAGCCTATAAATTTCCTTTTCTATGGGTCCTGAAATTGTGTGGCTCAGTTAAAAGGCAGGGACCAAGAACAAATGTCCTATTTAGTAAACCCGTGAGAACACAGTGGTCTTGAAGCCACAATTTTAATTCATTCAGTTATATTTTAAACAAAAGTATACGGTACTCTTACTATATTTGTGGCATCAGCTAAATGGAGAGATTGACGTGAGCAAGACAGAGGAGACAACTCCAAGCACATTGAGTATATAAAATATCAAATGTGGGAGGACTCTACAGGAGAACAACTGGAGCACATACGGTCTGTGCCATCTGACCTGGCCTCAAGTTCATGGGATCCTCTTTCAAGAAAGTAACATTTAAATTAAGACCTGCTATTATGGTGACTACACACTCATTTGGTAAAACCTATAATGTTTTGACATAATAACTAAGAAAGTTACATGAAGGCTATGTTAACCAGTTTGATGGAAATGTCATGGATTGTGTGTGAAAACACCACACTGTACCCCCAAAGTGCATCAATGTACACAGTTACTATTCAATAAAAAAAAAAAAAAAACCTCTGCAGGGGGTTGGGGTTATTCTAGGTTGAGGGTTTGCATACTTGAAGGTCACAAAAAGAAGAGAAAGTAAGAGAGCGGCAGGGAGGAGAAACTGAGAGATTGAGTACAGTATTCAAAGAGATAGAACTGCAGGGTGGAGCCCAGGCAGAGCTGCAGAGGAAGTCAGAAGGCAGGTTAAGGACTTGCCACCATATCCAGGAACTTGGGATTTATCCTAAGGATGAAGAAGCCCTGTGGAAGCCCTTAAACAGGGTTCTGACAAACCTAGTGGCTGCTGCAGGGGAATCAGATAGAACTGACAGACTTAAGGGTTTTGTTTTTTGTCTATGAGGAATGAAGCAGTGAGGGAAATTTAGTAAATCCTCAAGTGATCCTGATCAAGCTTGTCTCCACTAGAGGGGAATTGGCCGGCTGCTGGCAAAACTACGAGGTCTACTAGACCCATCTTTCAGTAGCTCCTGCTCCACTTTCTCTTGCCCACCTAAGTCCTGCCCACAGTACTCCTGTGTAACTGCTCCAACTACAGTGGCTTCCACCCCAGTCCTCGGTCTCATCTGATCAATCCTGCACCTCTAAAGGCTGATCTGAGCGGGCTCATCTGGTGGTTCTGCCTCAGGCTGTGGGTGCCAAGATCCTGGCTCCTTGCCGAGCTTTGGACTCAGGTCCATCCACATGTGTTTATCATTCTGGGGCTCAGGCTGGACAAACATCAGCTATGCCTGGAACCTCTCTCTGGGGCAAGTGGATGCATATCAGCCTAGGCCCAGGCGTGACCCACTACCACTTCCTCCTCATTCCTTGGCTGACTCTACTCCATTATTTATGGGAAAATACACATAACATTTACCATATTTTCAAATGCACCGTTCTGCAGCTGGCTTATCTTACTTACTAATGTGAGACATTTAAATAGGCCACGCCAAAGTGTGCTTCTTTGGCGTAGCTTGAGATGGCTCCTCAGAGGGGCTGCAGACTCAGAAACGGCTCTACAAAGCTGTCCTTCTGAGGGGGAGGTTCATGTGCGCAGAGAAACTCTACCTTGAGTGAAGTAAGCAGCAGATGCGGACAGGCTTTCTCAGAGGCCGCTTGTCTTCCTCATCGCAATCTCAATTTTATCTCACAGTAAAAGGAGACTAAGGGTCTGATAAGGTTAAAGTTCTGATGAGACACTTTTTCCGCTGGTTCCTGTCTACCCCTGGGGGCTGTTGCCTGCAAGACTTCAGCGGCCTGGCAGGACAGCCTTGCTTGCTGTGTGTTTCCTGCCCTCCCCTCCCATGATATGCCGCTACCTCCCTTGGGAGCCCTGAGCCTCTACTCCTTTCTACATGGTATAAAAACTTCCGCCATCTGGTCCTTCCTTGAGTCTCCTATTTTAGGTGGCTCCCATGCATTAGCAACACAAATAAATGTGTATGCCTTTTCTTCTATTAATCTGTCTATCTTCAGTTTGTTTTACGGAATCCAATTCCCAAACTTTAGGGAAAGGGAGGAAAATTCCTTTAGCCCTTCCATGGACCATAGCTTCTCCAACTTCCTCCATGCTGTAGCACACGCATTTGCACATGCATTGGCAGCCCTGCCTTCAGAATGAATAATATTCTATTGCACATATATGCCACATGTTTTTATTCATTCATCCATCAATAAACACTTGAGTTGCTTCCGCCTTTTAGCAATTGTTAATCATACTGCTGTAACATGAATGTACCCATAGCTGTCCAAGTCTCTGCTTTCAGTTCTTTGGGGCATAGACCCTGAAAAGAAATTGCAGGATCATATGGAAATTCTGTTTCAATTTTTTTTAAGTTCTACCAAATCAATTTCCAGGTTTGGAACTTTGGAAATTTTTAGGTAAACCATTTTAATTTCTTACCAGCAATGCAAAAAGGTCCCAGTTATGCCACATCCTTACCAACACTTCTTTTTCTTCTAGTTTTTTAATAATAACCATCCTAACGCATATAAAGTGGCATCTCATTGCAAATTTGCCTAATTAGGTTTGCATTTACCAAATGATCAATGATGTTGAATATCTTTTTATATGTTTCCTGGACATTTGTACATCTTCTTTGGAGAAATTCTTATTCAAATCCTTTACCGATTTTTTATTTTTATTTTTATTTTTATTATTTTTTTTTTTTATAGAGACAGAGTGTCACTTTATTGCCCTTAGTAGAGTGCCATGGCATAACACAGCTCACAGCAACCTCCAACTCCCGGGCTTAGGTGATTCTCCTGCCTCAGCCTGCTGAGTAACTGGGCCCACAGGCACCCGCCACAATGCCCGGCTATTTTTTGTTGCAGTTCGGCCAGGGCCGGGTTTGAACATGCCACCCTCGGTATATGGAACTGGCATCCTACCACTGAGGCACAGGTGCCTCCCTACCTATTTTTTAAATTAGGATATTTGGGGATTTTGTTATTGTTGTTAATTCAAAGTACTTTGTATATTCTGGATATTAATGTTCTATCATGTGTGATGTGCAAATATTTTATCCCAACTTCATAAGTTGCCTTCTCTATGAATTATGGCCTTTAACACACACACGTTTTTAATCTTTCTAATCTTTAACTTATATATTTTCCTTTTGTTACCTCTGGTTTAGTGTCATATCCAAGAAATCACTGTAAAACCCAGTGCAATGAAGTTTCTCCCCCAACCCTGTTCCTTCTAAGGGAAAAACTACTAAGTTACGTGGCAAAGGGGAGGATCCACGGGGCGTGGAAGTCTGGTGCTGAAACTCCCCTTACTGTACCCGCCTTCCCCTCGTCCAGTTCCTCACTGTCCTAGCGCACTCCTTGTCCTATCATATAATTTTACCCCTGGGAAGGCACCCAGTCAGCTCAGACGTGACGGGGCCTAAGACTGGTCTACAAGAACTACAGCTCCTAAGGATACTTGCATTTCAATATCGGGCAAAAAATCTTAAACGAAGGAAAAGAAGACAAGTGTTTGACATTTTGCCCAGCTCTGAGCTTGTAATATAAACCTTCGCACACCATAAAGCCACAAATCAGAAAATCTGCTCGGTTCCCCATTTGCCATCATTTCTATTATTCCAGCCTGTAGCATCAAATTGCTTTGTTAATAAATGTTATCAGGATTTCACCACCAACAGGCTGTGGTGGAGGAGTAACTCTGGACACATATTAGCCTAGAAGACCCTGTTCATGAAATAAACAAATAAGTCTTTTCAATAACGCCAATCCTCTCTGCAAGGAAGTATGATCCCATTGATGCAGGGAGTACCCCAATGAAGAGAGGAAAACTCCTGAACTCACCAAGGGGCTTGTTGGCTTCACCCAGGAACGAATTTAAGAATGAACCAACTAGCTACAGGAAGGTTCTAGGAGAAATTCAGATTTTACTCCAGAGACAGAGTAGGGATCCTTTTCCAAGGAGGATGGGGATCCCTGATGGGGCAACGGTAGAGTTTTTAAAAGTTCAAAACTCCTGCCTTGTCTTCAGGTCAAACCAAAAAGGTTAATCACAAACTGCTGCCGCATTTGGGTCATCACTGTTCATAAGGCTCCTGGCTTAGTAATTCACCCACCCGCAGGTGGTCCTGGGAAGGACTTGCTGGTGACTTCCCTGTTCAGAGTAGTTTGCATCTGGTCACCATAGCTACCCTCAGGCTCTGTCTTGATCTTGCTTTTTCGCCTTATCCCTGAATTTCTCTTACTTTGCGCAATAGAAATGGCAGATAGCTACTCTTCCTTCTTTCCCTGCTGCTTCCAAGTCATATTTATACCGTGTGATCTGCTTTAAAAAGCAGAAGATGTTTTCTTAGAGCCTCCTTCAGGTTCCAGCAAGCCATTTTTATATTTTGCGGTTTCTATAATCAAACAAAGGAGTCTTCCCCTGCTTTCTAAAGGTAAAATCACAATGCTGAATCTACTCTATTAAGCTACACTCCCTTTCTAGGGATTCTGGTTTTATTTCTTCACCATCATCTCAAGGTGCCCAACACACATACACATAGCTCCACACATGTGCACACACACAGAGTCACAAATCACTGATTCATAAAGCAGAGGGACAGGAAGGGGGTCCGCTGTTTGTTTTGTTTTTGTCATGGAGAGTGCAAAGACTGATGCAAATCAAGGTTTATGTGTGTCATGGACAGAGGCGATGTACACCAGGCTGGCTATATAAAGTCACAAGGGATCTGGAAGAGACAGAGTCAGTAGGTAAGGGTGAGTTTATTGCTGACACTGGCTAAGAGAGGTGGGTAGAGGGGACACAGCTGGGAAGATTAGTTCCATCCACCCCTCAATTATGCCCTGGGGAGTGCTGGGTAAGCCCATCTCAATCTACCCACTGAAATCCACTGTGAATACACAGAGGTCGACAAAAAATAAAATAAAATGAAATGAAACTGGGTGGCATCTCCTGTGGCCTTTATGGTAAAAATCCCAGAAAAGCTCGGGATAATGCAGAGAAGGAAAACATGCATGACCGAAACGAGAGGAAGAGCTTTCTATGCCTAATTTGTTGCAGAAATTATTCAAGAAGAAGTCAGCTGTGAAAATATGGCCACTGAGACCCTGCCAAGGTTAGTGAGAACCAGGAGGATCTGCCGAGCAAATGCTAGCTATGTAATCGAAAACCATTTGGTGGAAGCTTTAACTTAAACACCAATTTTTCTCGCTCCCTGTTTTAATAGGGGCTGGCGCTGGGGGCGGGGCAGGCTGCGGTGCCCACATTGCAGGTAATTGCACTGAGCCTAAGAAAGTGGCTTCTCTGGTTCTCTGTCACAGAAGGATTTTTTCATCCTTCCCTCTCCTTTCTCCCTCAATACCTACATATTTACCTCAGATCCCACACAGAAAATGACAGAGAGACGCAGGTTTTGCCGGAGTTTTACCAGAGAGCTAGGAGCAGCCCCTTTCTTCATTCAGATCGGACAATTCTTGGCTCGATACAGGGGCGTAAATAAGAGCTAAACAAAGCCTGGAAAGCAGAAATAAGGGGTGAGGGGTGGGGAGCCTAATGGTCTCACGTGGGCTATGAATTAACCGATATCACCAGAAGAAGAGCCTGTTTGATAACTCAGTGAATGTCCTTGCAAGGGTATATTTCACATCATCCCCAAACTCGTAATTACATCCACCGCCGTCCAGTAGAAATCTCTCACCAGATTTTATTCTCTAATGGCCATATAATAAAAGGTAATATATATTCTTATACTAAGCAATAAATAGGGAGCCGTGGGCAGCAGTGTCTTCCTGAGGAAATCTCGGGCCTTCTGGGATGCATATTCATTCACACAATAAGGGGCCACAAATCAACATGGTGGCTGAGCAGGCGCGGGGTGAGTGATGGCCGTGGGTCTTAATGAAACCAAACCATGAAAGGCATTAAAGAGATTGATTGGAGTTAAGTTAGCTGCCAGTGTTAGCTGGGGTACCCCAGGCTGTAATGAAACTGCCAGGGGTTATTTATGGAGAACAAGGTTCAGGGTGTAAGTTACGTCCAGCAGGCTGTTTTCATAGACAGACACGCACTTTAACCTCTGCAGTGATGGAGCAGCAGACCCCCACTCCCCCCAGCTCCTCTCCCGACGGCTGGGGTAGTGCACCAGGCTGAATAAAGGGAGCCTCTACAGTGGAAGGAAAATGGGCCGTTAACGTGTTGTTTGAAAATGTTGGGGTTGGAAGGACCATAGAAAGTGGTGAAATTCACATTAAATACTTGCTTTTAAAACAAAAGAAAACAAACACATATATGCAAACAATGCCTTTACCCAAGCTCAGGGACCACACACATGTTTATTTTCAACGTTTTAAATTCTCCTTTGGCCATGGCACCTTTCGTGAGAGGCAGAAAGGCAGAAAAGTAAAACCAATAATGATTGCATGCCCTCACAACAGCCCTGACGGGGAGGCCTTAGAAGGCCCATTTTACAGATGTGAACATTAAGTGACATTCTGTAGGAAACACTGCTAGGAAATGGTATGGTTTTCACATCTGTATTAATCAGTGTTCTGGAAGGAAATAGGTGGTACTCTCAAAAGAGATGTAGTTAAGAAGAATTTTATGAACACCCTGTATACCAATGCGAGAGAGGCCTTGGCACGATCCTATACCAATGGCACTATCCCAGCCAGCAGGAGAGGACCCCACGGGAGTGGGTGTCTGCTGCTCCATCACTGCAGAGGTTAAAGTACGTGTCTATCAATGGTTAGGGATGGTAAAGTGCCCAGGGATTAACATCTGGAGAAAGCTGTGATCACCCCCATACCTGAGGGTCCATAGGGTGCACCCAAGCAGATGACAGGAGGCAAAAGGTTCTGGGTAAGGTAATACAATGCTCAGCCAGCAGGGGCACACGGGAGGGTAGGGGGGTGGGGCTGGATTGGAATGAGGGAAGGGAATAACTAGCACATGGCTGTGTTCTTCAACCCAGCTCTATTTGCTGTATGGTTTTGGTTTTAAGGTGAACGTGTAAAAGGGATGGAAGCAAGCTGAAAAATGGGACTTTCCAAGAGCCGCGAGGAATGCTCTTATATGAACTATAACATAGCCAAGAGGCTGGAAATGTCACCTAATCAGAAAGCCTCTTTAATTTCCTGCCTGACTGGCTCAAACAGAAGAAAATGGGGAAATGGTACATGGATTTTGTGGTCCAGGTGTGACTCTTCCTCAGAAGCTGCCTCTCTCTCTTCATTGCTGCTTTCCATTCTAGAAGTGTCTGGGCCTGGGCATCTGAGGGGATAAACCCAGTGACAGCAGCACAGCCTCTCAGTTCTACAGAGAAGGAAAGGGGGCCAGGGAGGGAATGGGGATGGATCCAGCAGAGCTCAATGCTGCTTAGGCCTCTCAGGTCCCCTCTATTGTGGACCCTTCGACAGGGACTTCCATGGGTGTGAATTTTACTTGGGAGATGATAACAAGAAACAAAAGCGAGGGAGTGAGAAAAATAAAACAAGGGACATTTAAAAGGCAAAAGCTACTGAAAATCTGTACAGAATACATTTCAGAATTAACCCACTAGAGGAAAAAGACCCTGGGGCACTGGTCTGCCCACTCTTACTCTCCCTTAGGTAAGCGTCCCTCCCACAGGGCATTTCCAGATTGCTGTTACTTGTGATGGAACCAGTTTTGAAATCCCAACGGAGAAGAAGAGATCACAGGAGCTGCCCACCAAAGCAGGTGAACTCAGCAGGGATGAAGATCAAACAACTTAAGACTCCCCTCAGCCTGGCTTAGTCGTCTCAGGAGACTAGATTTGCCAAGGGGGCAAGAATGAGCTTCGAGAAGTAGAGGCTCTGAATGAGATTAGTGAGAATGAGGACCAGGCATACATAGGATTAAAAAGTAAAAGTCTTTGTTAATATTCCCTGAATTTTCCACCGACTTTTCCTTAGGACAATAAAATTATTTTTCAGAAATGTGATAGGACAAAGAATGGCTTCCTCTATCAGTTTCCTTGGGCTGTAATAACTAATTATCAGAAACTGGGAGATTTACTAAAAAAAAACCCCATAAACCCATTCTCTTATAGTTCTGGAGTCCAGAAGTTCAAATTCAGGGTGTTGGCATGTCCTGGTCTCTCTGGTGGCTCTAGTGGAGGGCCCTCACCTCATCCTAGCCTCTGGAACTTGCCAACAGTCCTTGGAACACCTTGGCTTGTAGACACATCACTCCAATCTCTGCCTTCACCATGACATCATGTTTCACCTGCATGATTCCATCTCTGTTTTCTCTTAAAGACCAATCATTGGACCTCTTCTTAACTAATTCCACCTGAAAAAAACCCCATTTCCAAATAAGACATGAATTTTAGGAATATACTATTCAACCCAATGGGTCACCAAAAGACATTCACATCTAATCTCTGGACCTTGTGAGTATTACCTTACATGGCAAAAGAGTGGATAATACATTATAAGGCAGATGAGATGATTAAATTAAAGATTTTGAGAGGAGCTGTTTATTCTGCATTACCTGTTTTAATTCCAATCAAAAGTACCCTTATAAAAGAGAGAAACACATACACAAAACAGAAAGTAAAGTGATGATGGAGCAGAGAACCATGCAAGCAAGGCCAACAGCCACCAGAAGCTACACAAGGCACGGAGGAGCAGATTCTCCCTTATAGCCTTGGGAAGGAGCATCCCTGCCAGCCCTTAGAATTCACACTTTTGGCCTCCAGAATTGTGAAAAAATACATTTCTGTTCACGTAACCTACCCAGTTTATGGTAGTTTGTTACAGGCAACTCAGAAACCCATTATTATGACACTAATACTCACGGTCCTTATTAATGACCCCTGCTTGGTGCTATAACATTGGGTATTGACATCTCTTCAAGATTTACTCTGAGACCTCTACCTTGCATAGTTCACCAACCCTGAACTATTGTGTCACCTATGTGACCGAATCAATAAAGCTCCAGCATCAAACAACGTGCATTTAACCAGAACCCAGAATCCCCATTAAAATCCTTCCTTTCCCTTCTCCCTGCCAATAAATCTACTACACCTCTGACGAGGCAGTGATCCGTACCACACACAGTGCTGTTGGGAACCAGCTTGCAACACTAGTGACTATGGCGTGGTTCTTGGCACACTAACCATTTTTTTTCTTTCAGGATATAAAACATCCCATTTTAATCAACATTCTTTAATTAAAAATAGATGAGATTGATTTTTAAAATTTTTTCTAAAGATTTTATTTGTTAAGACTATAATTAGGTCCAAATCTGAACTAAAGGAAGATTAAGGGAAAGGTACAGATATTTCCCATCCCCCTGCCCTGCCCTTGCATAGCCTCTCCCAGTATCAATACCCGCCACCAGCACGGTACATTTGTTACGATCCACGAACATCAACACATCATTAATACCTAAGGCCCAAAATGTACATTAGGATCCACTCACAATTTTGTACATTCTTTGGGTTTGGACAAATGTATCTGCATCCACAATTACGGTAGCACATAGACCATTTTCACTACCTATTCATCCGTCCATTCCTGCCGACCCCTAGAAACCGCTGATGTTTTTGCTGTCTGCATAGTTTCAGCTTTTCTAGAATGTCACGTAGTAGAGTCGTATATGCAGTCTGTAACCTTTTCAGATCGGCTCCTTTGACTTAGTCACGTTCGTTTAAGTTTTTGTTGTGTCTTTTCATGGCGTGATAGCTCATTTCTCTTTAGTGCTAAATAATATTTCTGGATGTACCACAGTTTATCCATTCACCTACTGAAGGACATCGTGGTTGCTTTCAAGTTTTGATATTTTGAATAATCTGTATGCAGGTTTTTGCATAAACATAAATTTTCAACAGTTTTGGGTGAATGCCAAGAAGTGTGATTGCTGGATCGTATGGTAATAGTATGTTTAGTTTTCTAAGAAACTGTCAAACTCTTTTCTTTTTTTTTAGAGACAAGAGTCTGATTCTGTTGCCCTCAGTAGAGTGCTGTGGCGTCACAACTACCAGCAACCTCCAGCTCTTGGGCTTAGGCGATTCTCTTGCCTCAGCCTCCTGAGTAGCTGAGACTACAGGCACCCACCACAGTGCCTGGCCATATTTTTGTTGAAGTTTGGCGGGACTGGGTTTGAACCCATCACCCTGGGTATATGGGGCCAGCACCCTACCCACTGAGCCACAGGCGCCGCCCTGTCAAACTGTCTTCTGAAGTGGCTGCACCTTTTTTTTTTGTCACCAGCAGCAAATGAGAGTTCCTGTTGATCCACATCCTTGCCAGCATTTGGTGGTGTTAGTGTTCTGGATTTTGACCGTCGGAGGTATGTAGTAGTTCCTTATTATCAATTTTATTTGCATTTTCCTGATGACATATAATGTGGAGCATCTTGTTATGTATTTATTTGCTACCTGTATGTCTTCTTTGGTGAGGTGTCTGTTTAGGTCTTTGTCCTATTTTCCTTTACACTGTTTGATTTTCTTTACTGTTTTTAAGACTTGTTTTTGTATATTTTGGATTATGGTCCTTTATCAGATGTATCTTTTGTAAATATTTTCTCTCAGTCTGTAACTTTCAATTTTATTCTCTCCATAGTGTCTTTTGCAGAGCAGAATTTCTTAATTATAATGAAGTCCAGTTTATCAATTCTTTTATTCATGGATCATGCCTTTTGGTGTCGTATCTAAAAAAATATCAGCTGACCCAGGATCACCTAGACATTCTCCTATGTTACCTTCTAGGAGTTTTATGGTTTTGTATTTTATATGTAGGCCTGTGATCCGTTCTGTGTTAATTTCTGTGCAGGTTTAACCCTGCATCTAAATGTATTTTTTTTTTTTTTTTTTTTTTTTAGTACACACTAACGATTTTAGAGTAAGAGCCCAGCTGGTAGCATGGGATACAGCCTTAGTAGCTAACAAGGACAGAGATTCAGGGCTCCTGCCAAAAGGCTGAGTCTCTGTAGATCTTAAAAACTTTGATCTTCATTCTCTGGAGCAGTAATGTCCAAATGTTATGACAGTACATATTCTCTGGTAAATGATTTTTAAATTATAAGTGTCTAAGATATATTTATATATGTTCATATGTATGCTCTTTGTATAAAGTATTTGCAAGTTCTACTATTTATGTATATTAAAAGCATAGACAAAAATATAAATGTATAAATTTGAAATAGAAAGGAAAACTGCTTTAAAATAAGTTTAAATTTACTAATCAGTACCACCAAAATCTTTGATGTGTGTCAACAAAAGTAGTGCACTAATATTTTGGTGAGAGTCAGCATCATAATTATAAAAGGCTTTGAATTATGCAGATTATTAGGCTCCCTTTCAGGGGGATGCCAGCGTTGTCTTACAGACCCTTCAGGGTTATTTGATCCTATAGAGCTTCATGCCTTTGATTATCTTTGACTAGGCTATTTTACAACTCCATAAATTGTAAGAAACTGATGATAATGCAAATTATTTTTGCCCATAGAAATGCAAATGAATTTTCTCCAGTAGAGATACAATTGATTTCTGCCTTGTAGAAAAATACAGTTTGTTGCCCTACAGGATATCAGCCCGTTTTGCAGTTACTAGCAAATTCATTTTAGCCTTCCTGATTGCCTGTAAATATGTCTGCTCTTCAGATTTTACTTTGAACTGGGTTAATCATTTTACAGTTTTCTCATTAATTAATGAACTAAATTTAATGACAAATATTCATTATATGTATATGACAGTCATGATTTTGTAGTTTTGAAATCATCCATTAACAAAAGAAAGCAAATATGTGTCTTTTTAATAATCTTGATTTAATCTTTTGTGTTATAGTAATTTGTATGTCTGATTCTAAGTTCAGTTAACGTTTAGGTTTTATTTTAATGCTATAAATGCAAAAATACACTTTGTACATATGAATTGTTGCTAATTTGAAATCCTAATGGTCATTTTTCACTCCGTCACTAATTGTTACACATCTTTGATTAAAGAACGATCTTCTTTGATGTTAATCAGTTGTTATTGTGAACTGATAAGAACGTGTTTTTTAAATATGTGTGTGTATAATCAAATGCATTCATATTCCACTGAAATTTTTTTCTTTGAAGGGTTTTCTAATGATTTTAAATTTATGTTTCCCACTTTTACAAATGATAGTCCTCTCCCTTTGTAAAACAAAATCCTGGAATGGTGGAAATAGTTTTAGACATCCATGTTTAAATGCTTTTTCCATAGCACAAGTTTTATTTTAAAAAACACTTATTGCTCATTCTTAAACCATAATTTTTCCTTTGAAGAAAGAGATAAAATAAAGTATTTATTAATTTTTTTTCAAAATATATGCTAGGTAGTACAATTTTGACCACCACATTTCATCACACACACACACACACACACAAATAGCAATTTTGCATGAAGAAAAATGTGTGTTATGGGCTGATTTATTTTCTCCCAAAATTCATATGTTGGAGTCCTAACCCTCAGTACCTCAGATTGTAATCTACTTTGGAGAAAAGATCTTTAAAGAGGTGACTAAGTCAAGGTGCGGCTGTTAGGGTGGGGCCCTAGTTCGATGTTATTGGTGTCCTCCTAGGAAGATGAAGAGCTGTAGAGATGAGCATGCACACTGAGATAGGACATATGAGGACACAGTGTGGGGTGGCCATCTGCAAGCCAAGAGGAGAGGCTTCAAGAGGAACCAAACTTTCCAACCCTTTGATCTGGGACTTCTAGCTGTCAGAATACTGAGAAAATAAATTTCTGTTGTTTAAGCCACTCAGTCTGGGTAGTTTTGTTATGGCAGCCCTAGCAAGCTAATACAACGTGGGTGTAACCCATCTTTAAATTTGGCAATATTTTTCAATTCTTTCCTATGAGAAAACCTATAAATATCTTGTGCTAAAAAAATAATACTTATCTCTCTATATAAAATCTATTTAAGATAATTCATAAAAGTCTATAAATCTTTTTCACAAGAGGATATAAACTACATATCACATAAATTACAATACGCTACAGTATGTGGAAAACCAGGGAATGAGAAGGTCACCACTGTCCATACCTCCATGGGTGAAATGCCCACTGTTTTCTTCCCTGACATGGGGATTAACCTGCTTTCTAGGTGAGGACCCCATGCCCCCAGAGACAAGCTATAGAATAACCAATGCACAGTCTTTATGTATAAAAGATAAAAACAAAATAGAAATAAAATTTCCCAAGCTTTCTTTCCATACCCCCAAGAATTATCTTTTACATACATGGGATGCCAACTCTGTGACTCTAAGATCATCACCTTATATAATGGTGAAAAGTTTAAGTAGGAGACATGATTCAAAATGATTAAAATATTGGCTCTGTGAAAAATGAGCTACGGGTAGCTGAGACTAAATGGAGTGAAGTCAGTTAAGAAAGATGCTGATGCAGTTTTCCAAGGGAAATGATACTATGAAATGAAGAGTTGTTAGAAAGAGAAAAAGGAGACAGATGCTCAACAGATCTGAAGGCCAGGTTGATCAGAGTTGGACAGCAAATTAGTTCTAGGATAGACAGGGAAAACGTTAATTAAACACATTAAAGTTGAGGTTCAGAATTTTGGTGTAGGGAATGAGATGGATAGTGAGACTATTCAGTGATAGGCTATGGGTCCTTCTATGGGTCATTTAGGGTATGACATTCAGCCTGCTGTTGGGGCAATGGACTTCCCATCCTAACACTGTGGTTCAATTTGTCCGTAACCTTGCACAGAAGGCCCTGGTGCTGGTGAACTCTGCTGTGACTTATTCAAAGCCTCGACTAGCCACATTTTGGTACTATACCAAGGTTTAGCTAGTTGCTGTTCTTCCAACCCCTGCTGAGATCCCTAGAGCTATTCAGAGCCTGAAAAAAACAGTTAATGGTGTTCAAACTGGTAGCTTCAAACAGCTCACAGTTAAGGAACCTGTGCTGAATGGTTTTGTGGCCACTGAGGTGTGGATGTGGTTTTATATCAGTGAGATCACAGGCAAGCATGGCATTATTGGCTATAATGTTTGAAGACCAAGCTTTAACATATGATTACATTTCACTTATTGTTTGAGTGGACCATGTGTGATTAGACTGTTATCTGAATAAATTATAATGTGTCAAAAACATATATATGTATATATATATATAGAAGAGGGAAATCATAATTTCCATTTTATTCATGTTAAATTTGAGGTACTTTGGAACTTTGTAATATCTAAATAGAATTTTCCCCTAGGCAGTAAGATATCTGGGTCTAGGGCTCATAAAGTAGAGGTACAACAAATTTTTTAATGATTAGGCTAATAATGGGTACAATAAGAAGAAAATACCATACATAACTGAAGATAACAATTAAAACAAAATTAGGGCAAATCTTTATGCTTGTGTTTATTTATCTTGTCCTTACATTGCCAATCCACAGAGGCAGAACTTTGCTATTACACATGACCTGATTGGTCTGCAAAAGAGCTTCTTTCCATGCCCTGACAAACCAGGGGTGCAAGCAAAGGAGACGGGCAGGGGATTCAGCATATGAGTGAGTTCTGTGTCCTGCCATTAACTTGACCACGTTAGCTCAAGGCAGTGGAGGGAAGAACTGCTTCCTTCTAGGGAGCTCCTCCCACCCAAGATTCCTGATATGCCATAACCAGGGTTAACCTGCCCTAGAATAAGAAAGTGCTGACTTTGTATTTTTCAGGGTACTCATGACACTAGACAATTAGAGTGGATGAATTTATGGAGGAAGAGTATGTTAGGATTTTACATCAAGATTTGTTCTGTCTCATTTCAACTGTGACCCAGAACAAAAGGTGCCAATTATTCATATTCATATCCCAAAGCAAGGTGAGAGGTCACCTAGGCAGGGAATTGCAAAGCAATTTCCAAAAGATTGTTTTCAAAACCAAATCTAATATCCCTTTTTAGATATAAGAGAATTGAGGTTGAAAACTCTCAGAGAGAGAATTTCCTTAGGAGAAAGTTATTGTAGTTTTTTTTTTGGCGGGGGGAGGAAGAGTATACAACCCCCCCCCCAGTCCAGAAGTAAGAGAAACTTCAAATAAACCACTCAGAGTTTAATAGGTACCCTTTAGAGTTTAGAGGGCACCAGGACGCAGACCTCAGGAATTTCAAGGTTAGAATCTCTGCAATCAGCCCGATGCATTAGGATAGAGAGAGATTGAGATGCAGAGGGAGTTAGCTATACTTCCACCAAGCATAACAGCAAAGATTCTGTCTTTCGGAGAAAGAGATATTATACCCTACCAAGATCCTTTCTAAAAAGACTACTCAGAGGGGTGATATGATGTCAAAAAGAGAAAAGGGGCAGCAGAACAGCTCAGGGTGGCCAGCCAGAGATCATCACCAAGCTACAGGAAGCACTGTTGTATAGTTCCAGTGAGGGAAGCTTCCAGGAACCCATGGACATACCTCACAAGAAAATCAACATTGAATATAAATCCTATCTAGAGAATGCTAATGCCAAGCTGTGCATCAGTAAAATACAGGTAAGATCTTTCTCTATTTCTTTGATCTTTTCTCCTTCAGCTATGCAGAGAAAAAAGGGTGAAAAGCTTGATCACAAATCATGGAGTGAGCAGGTGTTGAGAGAGTAGTGCCAGTGGTAAAGGAGGGAAGATGGTAACTCTTTCCCAAGTCGACTTCCACCATGAAGGAGGAATGTGTTGAGAGGAAGGGAAAAGTTTTCACATCAAATAATCTATGGAGTACTAATTAGTACCACTGGCCATGTCAATCACTCCCCAATGAGATTTTTATGACTAAATAGTGGTGAGGAGACTAGTAACTATTAGAAGACTTCAGAAGAATCTTGGGACTGACCCTGGCCTTCATGCACAAGTCAGAGAAGAATGAGCCCACAGAGCAGATAGGAATGGACAGTGGGAAGAAGAGGAGAGTTCTCTTCTTTTTTCTTGTACCCATGGAGGGCTATTCTTTTGAAGTCATCAGAGTTTAGAATTAGAATAGAAAAAGGTCCAAGAATGACGTCTTCCCAGAGCTGCAACATCTTAGGTGGGTGCTGAAAAAGAAGCATGAAAGACTGACAAAGAATGATGAGGACAGTAGGCGGGAAACCAGGAGCCAGTGGAGCCAGGGAAGTGGTTGCCTTTTTCTTTTAATTATTTCTTTTTTAATTTTTATTTGTTTTTATTTCAGAATAAGACAAATGTTTTGTTACTTGAAATGCTATAGTGCTTGATTCAAAGTTATAAGTGCTCCCATCACTTATATGTATACACTATACACCATGATAGTGTACATCATAAGTGTTAGGTGTGGTTTCACCCATCCCTTCCTCCCCTCCTACCAGCTTGGCTTCCACTGAGTTTTACTTCCACCTGCGCACATGAGGGCTCATAGCTTAGTTCAGATTTAATAGTGAGTACATTTATTTTAAAAATGTGGTATATGTGTACCATGGAGTACTACTCAGTCATAAAAGTGAATTATTACCTTTTGCAACAATTGTTTTGCAACAATCTAGATGGAACTGGAGACCATTTTTCTAAGTGAAGTATCTTAAGGATGGAGAAAAAAATACCACATGCACACACTATTCAATTGGAATTGCCTTTTTCTTTTAAATGCCTTTTTCTCATCTTCTCACACATTCCCCCACCCATACACACACTTAGTACAATCCGGGACATCTGGAAGGCTACTGATCAAAGACTTGCAAACTAAACAGACAGATCAGTCCTCCAAATAGTTTCCAGTCAACTATCAATGCTTTGAAGATTGTAGGACTCTCTATACCAAAGGGATTATTTCTTTACAGATCTATGAACAGTAAAATCCTGCATCTGGATTTATAACATTGACAAACAGCCAGAGCTGATAAAATATTAGCTTCATCTTGTGAATGTTTTCTGCTTTTCCTGACACTGTTGCCTCATGTCATGTGAGCAGTTGAGCGCAGCACATCATGCCTTGAAAGGGAGAAAAACAGGTAGACAAAGGTAATGACATTAAAAGCAAATGAATAGACTTGTTAGACCAAGATACCAAAACTTTTGAATAAGGAAGCCTTTTGGTTTGTTTTAAGTGATAAGGTCTTACTCTGTTACACAGGATGGAGTGAAGTGATACCATCATAGTTTACTGCAACCTCAAACTCCTGGGCTTAAGCAATACTCCCACCTCAGCCTCCCAAATTGCTGGGATGGGTGTGCACCACCATGCACAACTAATTGTTTTTTATTTAATTTTTTGTAGAGATGATTTCTTGCTATGTTACCCAGGCTAGTCTTGAACTCCCAGCCTCAAGTGATCTTCCCACCTTAGCTTCCCAAAGAGCTAGATTATAGCCACAAGCCACCATGCCCAGCCTATTAGGACCTTTTAATAGAATACTTTGCTCTCTCCTTGAAACACTATGTCATTTGACAACATCTTTTATATGCAAGGCTCTTTAAGTTTACATAGTATGGTTCTCCACCCTCCTCAACATATTAATTCCTAGTTACCCTAAAAAATCCAGGCCTTTGTCTATACATGAAAAGTCTTCACTAACCCCCCTAAGCTATAAGCAAAAATCTTGGATGATTGTAGATGTCTATTGCTCTTTTAGACAAAATGGGAATAATATTTTCTATCACATAGGAAGTAAGAAATTCTGTCACATGAGAGAATTAAGATGACACAGTGAATTCCCATCACATAGAAGACCTTCAATGAAGACTATCAATTAATGAATACTATTTCAGTCCTTTACTCCCCTGTGCAGTGGACAGTGAGAAGGGTTTTGGAATTGTGAGGATTTTGGCTCTTATCTTGGGGAAATTCTTATTAGTATCACAGAGTCTTACTCTTCTCCTATTTGTGCAGGGCAAGCCTTACCTGAATAGCAAGTCCTGCCCTCCCAAAATCAACAAGAAGGCACAATTCTTGTGCTCAGTTCCTACAACTTAAAAATGATAAGGCCCAGATGACTTCTTAGCCAAAGCCATCCCAAATGTTTCTGCCTCAACTTAATTGCAGTGATAAATACCACGTAAAAAGCAAAGGCTAAATGCCAAATGCATAAACCTGCTGGATAGGAGCAAAGACATAGCCATTAGTCCCCTCTTTCTGATGCCCAGGGGAGCTTACCTGTTCCTCTTTTTCAATAGGCACCACAGTTGGAGTACTCTTTGATGTATTTCGTAAGTCAGCATAGCAAAGCAGGGTTATACATATATATTCAAAGTGTCCTGTGTCCAAGCATTTCTGAATGCTTTTTAATACCTGCTTGTACTCTCCAGACCAGCAGGAGTTGGTATGTAATAACACAGCTAGCAAGAGGCACAGTATGGAAGAAAATCCCACCTGTTTCTTGTGCTGACCAGGTACAGGACACTGTGCTGGAGCATTATTCATAGGAAGCCAGTGTTATATTAGATACTCCTGGGGAAACTGAGACCCTGGAGATAGACATTGGGCAAACCAAAAGAAGTTAAGGATGAACAATGACAATGTGGATGGTCAGTAGCAAGTTAGTCTCCAGCCTTTATATTCTGGCCCCACCTTCCATGACCTTGAGGCCAGAGTGTGGCCACCTTGGTCTTCTCCACACTTTCTTGTCTACCTCCTGGATTCAATCACATGGATCCCAGGGAATGAAGAAGAGTCTGCTGAGGCTCCATGAGAAAGAAGCCACTAACCAGTGTAGTGACTTTCATTTTTTTTAGATCAGTCTCTACAAAATAAATTTCATCAGCAAGCTAATTATGTAAAATATATTCAAGTAGGGCTCAGCTTCTTTGATTATAAATTTTGGGAGGAGTAGAGTCTGGCCTCCTTACCAACCCTAAATCCTCCCTGCTATGTCCTGAAGTGGCCCCTGCTTGGAGGGCAGCTAGATTCAGACTACCTCCAGGTTGTATCATTAAGGATTGAATTCCAGAGAGAGGAAAGGACCCATCAAAAGGTAACATTTTACAAGTTTTCAGATAGCTGGGTGTTGTGGCGGTTGCCTGTAGTCTCAGCTACTTGGGAGGCTGCAGCAAGAAAATCACTTGAGTTCTCTAAGTGTTCTCCAAACATCTTTCCAAAAGGAAAGATTCCCACCAGAAGTGTTCCCTCTTCTCCACATCCACACCAACATCTCTGCTTTTGGCCATTTGATCCTACAATTCCTCTACTAGGTATATATCCGAAGACCAAAAATCACACTATAACAAAGATATTTGTACCAGAATGTTTATTGTAGCCCAATTCATAATTGCTAAGTCATGGAAGAAGCCCAAGTGCCCATGGACAAATGAATGGATCAATAAATTGTGGTATATGTACACCATGGAATATTATGTAGCCTTAAAGAAAGATGGAGATTTTGCCTCTTTCATGTTTACATAGATGGAGCTGGAACGTATTCTTCTTAGCAAAGTATCTCAAGAAAATGCCATGAAGGCTATGTTAACCAGTTTGATGAAAATATTTCAAATTGTATATAAAACCAGCACATTGTATCCCATGACTGCATTAATGTACACAGCTATTATTTAATTAAAAAAAGAAAGAAAATCACTTGAGCCCAAGAGTTTGATGTCATCGTGAGCTATGATGCCATGACACTATACAAAAGATGACAAAGTGAGACTGTCTCAAAAACAACAAAAAAGGTCTTCAGAGCATGTTTACCTTCATTTACTCAGGTAACCCTCTTTACTGTGTGTCATATCATTACGTAGTCTGCAGAGGTCCCAGATGCTCCTGCAGAATAAGAATTGGAGCTAAAATCGTCCCCCGGACCTCTGACCTCTCATGAGTAGGGGAAAGTTGGGCCTCATTAAAAGAAAAATGCACATGGCTCGGCGCCTGTGGCTCAAGTGGCTAAGGCGCCAGCCACATACACCTAAGGTGGCGGGTTCGAATCCCCAGCCCGGGCCCACCAAACAACAATGATGGCTGCAACCAAAAAATGGCCAGGCGTTGTGGCGGGTGCCTGTAGTCCCAGCTACTTGGGAGGCTGAGGCAGGAGACTCGCTTGAGCCCAGGAGTTGGAGGTTGCTGTGAGCTGTGATGCTATGGCACTCTACCCAGTGCGATAGCTTGAGGCTCTGTCTCAAAAAAAAAAAAAAAGAAAAAGAAAAAAAAAGAAAGAAAAAAGAAAAACTCACAAAGCTCCAGAACTTCTCTGTATGCTCTGAAATGCCCAGCCTGCTGCAGTGCTTAACCTGGCCTCACAGGTCACAGCAACTTCAATCTCTTGGGCTCAAGTGATCCTGTTGCCTCAGCCTCCCAAGTAGCTGGGACTATAGGTGCCTGGCACATTGCCTGACTATTTTTACAGCCTCGCTCTTGCTCAGAATGGTCTCAAACTCCAAAGGTCCTGTGATCCACCGGCCTGAACCTCCCAGAGTGCTAGGATGCCTGGCCTCTAACAGTTCGTAATATTTATTAAATAGGCATCATTTCACTGTTCTTGTCTGGATCATATTCTCAGAGTTTAAGTGAAACTCAGCACCACAAACATACCTTCTGTTCCTCCTCCCCCTATCTGATCCAGGGGGAAATAATTATATTTTACATGGTTAATTTGTACCTCCTGCTCAGCAAGCATATCCTTTCCACACCGCCTAGGGCTCAGGCATCTGGGGACACAGAGGAGAGGAGGGAAATGTCGGTTTTCAGTTAACCAGGGAGTTAGCAGCACAGCAAGGAAACAAAGTGAATGCAAACAAAGAAGACAAGAGTAAGAAAAGTTGAGTCCTGAGTGTCCTTCTAGGCTGGAAGTTTCCAGGTGTGGGTCCCTGTGGGGAGAAAAGCAGGTGCTACATCTGAGCACCTAAGTCTTCACTCATGTTGGATGCCGGGGAACAAAACTGGTGTCATGTGAGCCCTGTCCCCTTGGACTATTTAGACCACTGGCACTGACAAGCTTAAATTTTAAAAGCTGTGACTTTTTAAATAAATGTGAATTGAGTCTCTTGGGTAGCAGTTCATCATCCATTCATTTCTTTAAAACACTCACTCCTGGGGCAGTGCCTGTGGCTCAGTGAGTAGGGCACCAGCCTCATATACCAAGGGAGGCAGGTTCAAACCCAGCCCTGGCCAAACTGCAACAAAAAAATAGCCAAGAGTTGTGGCAGGTCCCTGTAGTCCCAGCTACTCGGGAAACTGAAGCCAGAGAGTCACCTAAGCCCAAGAGCTGGAGGTTGCTGTGAGCTGTGATGCCAGCACACTCTACCGAGAGTGATAAAGTGAGATTCTGTCTCTCTTAAAAAAACCTCACTCCTCATCCATCCCTTGCTTTCTAAATCTATGTCCTGAGTGCTTATAAAGGTGTACACTGTGTTAACTGCTAAAATACAATAGTGAGTTCAGCTGAATATGGTAGCTAATGCTTCCTGAGTGCTTATTATAGATATGCACTATACTAACTATAATTCTTAGAGTATTACATTTTATTCTCCCAGATTCCCATGACATTATCATTCCCATTTTACAGATTAGGAAACTGAGATACAACCTCTAAGTGTGTATTAGTTTTCAATTATTGCATAACAAATTATCACAAAATAAGCAGTTTTTAAAAATACATATTTTCTATTTCACAATTTTTATGAATCAAGAATATGGACACAGTTTAACAGGATCCTCTGCTTAGTGTCTTACTAGAATACAATCAAGGTATTGTATTGATATCTCTATGCACCTATCAACACTTCCAGAATGTCTGCATTATTAAATTTATTATCCTTTAGTGCTGTTATTATTTCAGTAGAGCTTAACTGTTGTTACCATGCTATCTTTTCTACTAATGAGCAAGAGTTCAATGCAATTTATAAAGCAATTGTGCTGAACTGCTCTACCTTGGTGCTTGTATTAGTTAGCTATTGCTGAGTAACAAACCATTCCAAAACAAACACCAGCTATAAAACACACAAGTCTGTGGGTTGAAAAATATTAAGCTGTGTTCACCTGGGTGGTTTCTGGGGTCTCTTCTGATCTCAGAAAGGCTCACTCCTGGATCTATAATCAGCTAGTAGATAGTCAAGTGACTGGCTGGTCTAAAATGGCCTAAATTGGAGCTACTTGTCTTTCTTCTGTTCTTCTTTAGGTTACTATCCTTGTCACTTGGGGTCACGGCTACTCTCCTATTTAAAATAGCCATATGAATTTTGGTGGGGGTAGAGGGCTTTCAATCACAGTAACCTCCCCACTCCTGTTGCAGACATAAGCACACAGCTTCAGTCCAGCTAGTCAAGCACCTTATCACTGTGGCCATGTGTTTAAACAGCATGGCTATGTGATTATACAGGACAAATAATAAATTTTCCCTGGGGTCTTGTGTATTAATTAGTTAATAGAAAAGGTTGTTCACTTTGGGTTGATAACTGCAATGATATAAGCCTGGAACAGCCACGGTCATGTGCCTTCTCTCCAATCATATGGAGAAACAGGCCCCTGGCACACTGTAATACAAAGCCAGCTACCTGGTGGCCCATCAGTGCTGTGAGTTTGTAAGAGGGTAGTATGAAAAATGAAAGGAGAAATTTCTCTATTCTCCATGAATTGTGATGGCACCAACAGTGAGGACCAATGGTGAAGAACCAAATGTGGGGAGCCAGGGAACAAAGCACCCCCTCAGCCACCTGGAAGCACTGGAGTGCAATACATCCCCCTTTAATGGTACCCTTTTCCTTTCTTTAAGATACCAGAGAGGTGGAGGTGTCAGGTACACCTTTAGAAAGTTTGTCTTTTGAAAGAACAAAGAATTTACTTTTATTTAATAGAGTCTTACTCTGTTGCCCCAGGCTAGACAGCCATGGAGTCAGTCTAGCTCAAGGCAACCTCATACTCTTTGGTTCAAGTGATCTTCCTGCCTCAGCCTCCCAAGAAGTTGGGATAGAGTAGAGATGAGGTCTTGCTCTTACTAAGGCTGGCCTCAAACTCCTACTTGCCTTGGTCTCCAAGAGTGATAGGATTATAAGCAAGAGCCACCACACCTAGCCAAAAAAAAAACAATTTCTTATTTCTACTCATGAAAGGGGGAGAACTTTCAGCTAGTCTCAGCCCCTAACCTTCTTCCTATAAGATGGAATTACACAAAACACAATGTTCCCACCACCACCACTACTCACTTGCACAGGATCTGATGACGATCGGTTTTAAGGACATTTCTAAATTTCTGATCTGCAGAGAGACTATTGCCGCTGAAATATTAAGAAAGGGAAAATCCTAGAAAGCCAAATAATGTATTATATTGAGCCAAGGGGACCCCTCACCATCTTCATTTGAAGAGACAGCATCTTCACAGGCAGGTGTGGGACTTAAGCTATTTTGCCAGTATCCTCCAAGTGGGCTGCACAGCAGGTGAGCAAAGCCCTACTCAGCAAGACTGTATGCTGAGGTTGGAAGAGCTTGAGCCTCAACCAGGCCTCTTACAAGGAAGCTGATTCAGAGATGGAGGAACCCAGGAACCTCCCCCCAAAATATAATTTAGATGTATCCCCCAAAGAGAACCAGTGTTTATACTTCTGTGACATAGAAGGAACTGCAATTCAGTATAATAGCAATAATCAAGTGAAAAAAGTCATTAAAAAATCCTATGAGCAACCATAGAAGGAAATACCTCTTTCTTTCTTTCCCTTCCCATTCCTAAGTGGAGAGAAGCAGGGATGGGACAGAGGAATGAGCACATGAAAGATCCTGTGCTCGGGGGACTCGGGAAAAATAAGAGAAAAAAGATTTTGAACAGAGAGGACTAAATCTTAGTCCTTGAAAGTTACCAAGAAGATATCAGATCTGACCAGAATGCCATTAAGTAGGTGACCATATAATTTATTGCAAATTCTAGGGCACTAATGAGAGTCAAAGAAGCACTATTTGTAATTGCTGGAGGACAAAAGGACAAGAACAGTCCTGGCCAGACCAGGACATGCATAAAGAAAGGACTGCAGTAGGGCACAGATTTTGGAAAAGTAAAAGTGATTCTGGTTGATGTGTGAAATTTAATTATACTATGTAAAGCCAATTAATATCTATTTATTTGTTTGCATTGATGATACTTTGCAATAGGTCTCTGACTCAGCTGAAAGGCTCCTCACTCAACCAGGCCTCTTTCTTGTAAAAATAATCAATTAGGCTATAAATACTAATACATATAAGCACGGAGTCCTTGAAGAACATGGCTGAGCAGAGGAAGCATTTCCAGAAAAAGAAACCCTGGACTGTACCTTAAGTACCAGCGGAAAACACTCAGATCTGTGGGAATGATAGGCAGGATAGAGACGGAAAGACAAGGAAGGAAGCATGTGAAATTAAATGCAAGAAGAATATTCTACTAAGGAAATGAAGATACGCAGGATCTAAACCCAGGACAGGCCAAATCTGGCCCTCTGTCTGTTTTTTTCAATAAAGTTTTATTAGAAGAGAAGCACACTTATTATTTTACATATGGTCTGTGACTCCTTTCACACAACAGTGGTAGAACTGAGTAGTTACACCCAAGATTGTCTGGCTTATGAAGCTTGAATTATTTACCCTCTGGCCTTTAAAGAATATGTCTGCTGGCCCCTTATCTAAGGCACTAAAACACTAAGGAGTCGACCAGTTACCCCCTCCAGACCAATACTGGTTCCAAGAGAGGCATACAAAAGGAAATTTCTTTATTGCTACATGTAGATCTTTGATTTAACTTTTCCATTTTGTTTCCTACTGAGTGATCTTAACCAGATCCTGCAGTAACAGAGAAGACGTTTGTGAATGTCAGAGGCAGGTCTAAAGAGATCGTTTTATAACATCTTATGCTGTTGGCCCCATGAAACAACATGACTTCCAAGGGGCTAGGTCATAAAAAAGACAGCTTTTTTTTTTTTTTAATGGTTCTCTTTTGCTCAGATTTCATGCTTAGGGGAAAAACCAGCTGCCATATTGTAAGGTGACCCAAGCAGCCCTATGCAGAGGCCCCCATGGAAAGAAACCAACTTGCCAGAACCAGTTTACCAGTCATATGAGTGAGCTACCTTGAAGGAGGTCCTGGAGCCCCAGACAAGGCTGTAGATGACTTAAGTCTCAGCCAATATATGGGGCTTTGATCCAGAACCATCCAGCCAGCATGTTCCTGAAGCCCTGACTCACATAAATCATGGTGGAGATATATACATATGTGTGTGTGTATGAAACTGAATTTGAGATGATCTGTTACACAGTAATAGATGAAATAGGTGACCAACACACATAACATCAGAGTTGGTGACTAGAAGCTAGAAGAAAAGGAAATGGGAAGGATAAACAAGAAAGAGAAATTACACTAAATTTATTACTTTTATCCATCCCAGGTCTGAATCATGGTAACATTTCCTACAAGGCAGCTTTTTAGCTACTATGGTGGTTAATTTTTTGTTTCAACTTGACTGGGCTAAGGGATGCTCAGATGGCTAATAAAATATTATCTGTGGGTGTTGGCTGTTACTGGAAGAGATTTCCACTTTAATCAGCAGACTAAGTAAATAAGATTACCCTCACCTATGCAGGTGGGCATCACATCATCTAATCTGCTGAGAGCAAAAGAACCCCAAACAGACAAACAAAAATCAAGGAGTGAGGAAAGGTAAGTCTTTTTCTTTGCTTAAGCTGAGATATGCATCTTCTCCCACCCTGGAATACCAGAAGCACTTCAGACTCTGACCAGGATTTACACCACTTTCCTCACCACCCCCACCCTATTCCAAGGCTTTCAGACTTGGACTGGGACTTACATTATTGACTCCCGTCATTCACAGGCATTTGTGTTTGGATGAGAAATATATCACTGGATGTCTTTTTTTCTTTTTTTTTTTTCCCTTTCTTTCCTGAGACAGAGCCTCAAGCTGTCCCCCTGGGTAGAGTGCTATGGCATTACAGCTCACAGCAACCTCCCACTCCTGGGCTCAAGCGAGTCTCCTGCCTCCGCCTCCCAAGTAGCTGGGACCACCGGCGCCTGCCACAACGCCCGGCTATTTTTTGGTTGCAGCTGTCATTGTTGTTTGGCCGGTCCAGGCTGGGGATTCGAACCCGCCACCTTAGGTGTATGTGGCTGGTGCCTTAGCCAGTTGAGCTATAGGCGCCGAGCCTCTTTTTTTTTTTTTTTTGGTCAGGGCTGGGTCATCTATCTTCTACTCACATGCCTGACTGAGTCCCCATAGGTATAGGCAGGACCTTGCACCCCAAAGTGAAATCTTCTAAGCCCTCAGGCCCCATTGTTCACCTCTCCCTCGGGTAGTCTTTTGCAAAAAATACCATCTCCTCACTTTGACATGCAATCACACACACACACACACACACACACACACACACACATCCTCCTGGTCTCTGCACAGGCTTTCAGCTCTCTACCTGTGACACCCGGCGCTCTCCATTCCTCCAGCCCATCACAGCACACTGCCTGACTCACTCTCCCACCTATGTCTGCTCATCACAATCACTCTGTTCTCTGAGTTTGCATCACCTGATCACATGCCCTGGACTACTAACTAACTGGCACTATTGGCTTGTTAAAATTCTATTCTATCATGGCTTCTGATTAAAATTAAAATTATCTTAATTTGTGTTTGACTAGTGCCATTTTGATGACATATAAAGCATTTATTCTTCAAAAGAGCCCTCTGAGATACCCCTGCGTGTGCACATGCGTGTGTGTATGTATGCACTCGCGTGTGTATTTCTACACGTGAGGAAGATACGTGCAGAGAGCAAATGCAGTAAGAAAAAGAGCACAGGCTTCAGGGAGATGGGTAGAGTTGTAAGTCCTAACTTGCACTAAACCAGGCAGAGCAAACTTGGAGCAATCCTCACTTTGGGCCATAACGTGAGGATTATAATGCCCACTTCTTACATCTTTTATGAGGATTGAGTAATGTAGTGATAATAACGCTACTGCTTGGGGGAAACTGCTATGTACCAGGCAGTATGCTGAACACCTTACATGCTTTATTGCATTAATTGCTTCAGTCTTACGTGATATGTCTTAGTGGTATGCCCCTGTAAGGCCTGAGAAAGCTGAGCAGATGTGAATAAACCATATAGAACTCCACAGCACGTGACAGGGGTGTACCACGGAGTGCTGCTCCTGTCACGGAAGAGGCTGTCTTACCCGGGAAGAGGAGGAGGGCAGTGAAGATGCAGAGGGATGAGGAGGAGCCAGTCTCCACCCCCTGCCAGAGGAGCTGCCCTGGACAAAACCGGGACAAAACCGGGAAAGATTGCACCTTTTAGCCAATGTTCCTGTTTCTTAATACATTAAACTCTGCAACAGTAAAAGATTTATTTCCTGCAAGAAAAAGAAATTCTGTTTACTTACAGGGCAAGAGTAACACCAGTAGGGTCTAAATATACATTTTTAATAGCAAACATGGAAAATTAGCAGGAGGTGATAACAAGAGCTCCTCAGGGGGCAAGCACCTGAGCACGACTTTTCAGGACCCTTGAAATACATGGTTATTTGGCAGAGGTACCCCTCAGAAATGCCCTGGAGTGAAAAAGCTGGCAGAAATGGAGAAACTATAGTGTTCCATTCTTGTCATTCTTGTTTCTTGAGCTCAGAGAACCCAACCGTGGAATTGTTATGCCTCCACCTGGAATAGCCTTCCCCCCAGGTAGCCATGGGGCCAACTCCCTCACTTCATTCAGTTCTGGGCCCGATGTTGAGCCATCAGCCACCCTCCCTTCCAGTCACCTTATCTGAATTAGCCACCTTCCCACCTGCACCCGCTGTCCCCTCAGTCCTCCTGAAGTATTTATTACCTACCACCTGATACTCAAATGTCACTTCACTGGTTTGTTACTATAACTATACACATCTGTGCGTTTAATTGTTTATTCACTTATGCATTTATAACTTTATACATTTGTGTATTGTCTGTCTCTCCACACTAGAAGGTAAACTGCTCAAGAACAGGAAATTCTGTTGTTTACTGAAGCAGTTCAAATATTTACAACAAAGCCTACCCCGTAAAGTGCCATATACGTAGCTTCTCAGGATGCCGTAGCAAAATACCTTAGGCTTTGGTAGTGTAAATAACAACCATTTAGTTCTCACAGTTCTGAATGATGAGAAGGCCAAGATCAAGGTGTCAGCACCACTGGGTTCTGGTGAGGCCCTGTCTTCCTGGCTTGCACCCGGCCACCTTCTCACTGTCTCCTTAGATGATAGAGAGTGAGCCCCAGGCTTTTATCCTCTTCTGATCCTGCCATGGAGGCCCCATCCTCATGAGCTCATCTAAAGCTAATTACCTCCCAAAGGTGCCATCTCCAAATACCATCACTTGGGGGACTAGAGCTTCAACAAATAAACTTGGGAGGAATACACACCCTCAGTCTGTAACAGCAGGGCTAAATCAATATTTCCTAAACAAAAGTTTATCTTTATCCTTGTTTAGAGGCTTGTTTTATTTGTTAATTTGTTTTTTTAATGAGAGTTATAAATAAGATGCAGAACTGATTAGACTTGTGATTTCTCTGCTTTCTCCTGGGTCCCTTGAGGTGAGTTGCCTAAATGTTCCATTGACATGAAGGAAAGAAGACAGAACACGTATTAACTGGGTCTATTTTTTTAATCCAAGGTTTTGTACAATAGTTTCAGACTGATTATTCTGCCATAGTCTCATGCTGTACTTAGAGTTGGGGGTCAATGTTCCCATTTGAAAGAGAAGCTATTCAGAGAAGTAAAAGAGCTTGCCTAAGGTCACACAGAAATTTAGACATGTGTTGCAGGTGGGGAGGGGTAACTGGGGTTAGAAAAGAGATATCTGGATTCCACCCTAGTGAGTGTTCAGCAAAACCAAAAAATCACCTGACAGCTGCCACAGCACCACCATGACCCCTGCAGCCCTTGATCACCTGTCAGAGTAACATTTAGGCAGCCCATGGCTTGGCACCTGTAGCTCAACCGGCTAAGGCACCAGCCATGTACACCTAAGGTGGCGGGTTCGAATCCCCAGCCCAGACCCGCCAAACAACAATGACGGCTGCAACCAAAAAATAGCCGGGCGTTGTGGCGGGTGCCTGTGGTCCCAGCTACTTGGGAGGCGGAGGCAGGAGACTCGCTTGAGCCCAGGAGTGGGAGGTTGCTGTGAGCTGTAATGCCACGGCACTCTACCCAGGGGGACAGCTTGAGGCTCTGTCTCAAAAAAAAACCAAAAAAAACATTTAGGCAGCCCAACTCAAGGGACCCAGGAGAAAGCAGAGAAATCACAACTCTAATCAGTTTTGCATCTTATTTATAACTCATATTAAAAAACAAAGTAACCATCTTCATGACATACTTCCCTTGGACCAGGCCACAGCATCAGAGTCCTCTTCCACACAGCATTCTAGCCAGCCTCAGGCGAGCAATGGGTGTTAAAAGACGTCAACATTTCTACTTGTCACCTATCCTCTGGACTTTTTGCTCTCTTCCAGTTTCCTGTCCTCAGGATGAAGACAGCATGTGGCTGGTTCTAGAAAGGGTCTCTTAGGAATCAGTAGCAAGCATAGCGAGCTGCTCAGCACCACATCCAGCTGCACACAATATATACAAGTACATGACTGTCATTTGGATATACTGCACTGGGATGAACTATGTATTTTATACATGTACATAGACTCATAAAATAGTATAATAAATGGTTAGTAAAGACAAAAGTAGATACTTTAAAATATTTATTTCTTTGCCATTACAGATACATGTCATATTTATGCTTCACAGAAAGTAGAAAGAATGAAATCTAATCTCTCAGTACTTGATGATTACATGTTTCAAATGGTCCTAAATCTTGCACGCCTCCAATATCAGGTTCAGCAAACTGGTGTTGGTAAGGCATATGTGTTTATTTATTTGTGTTGCACAGGCCGAGAATAAGAACAGTCTTCCTCTCAAGGAACATTCCCAAGAACTCTGGTATGTACTCCAGCAATAATTGTGATACATAATTATTTTGCAAATAGACAGTAAAGGTAACATTTCTTTATACCTGATTCTTAGTTACCACCTGGGGTTCTAATTAAAATTTGTTCTTGATATATGTAATGGCATCAGATAATGTTATCCTTATCTCATTATGTAATAATTAAATCTGTGGCTTTTAGTTTTGTTTTTAATTAGTTTCCACAGTTCTCTATAAATGACACAGTCAACCAGTATAATTCATTTTTTATGACAGACAAAAGTTTATAGGACAAGAAAAACATCCAAAGGTAATTAGGACAGCAGGAATAAAAGTTCAGTGATTTGTGATACACTAGATTTTATTTCAGATATACTCTAACTTATCTTTTTACCTTTATCAGTTCTTACACAGGGCCACCTTGGCGGGAACCTCAGCAATATTTGGTAAAGGCAGAAGCCTGTAGTGAGTGGTGCCTCTCTCCACTGATGAAGTCACGTTGTGGCATTGTGTCTGGCCTCCTTTGTTCTCCATCAGCAGTCAGCTCAATACTTCAATACTTAACAAGAAACTCTGGTACTCTGGTGGCCAAGGTGCACAGAGCTCTTTTTTTTTTTTTTTTTTTTTTTTGAGACAGAGTTTTACTTT
>NW_003852399.1:4311297-4390480 GCF_000181295.1 Otolemur garnettii
CACAGGGCTCTCTGCTCAGTGCTGGCCCCACTCAAGCTAGCCTCTTACAGGGCTCTCTGCTCAGTGCTGGCTCCACTCCGGTCAGTCTCCCACAGTGCTCTGCTCAGTGCTGGCTTCACTCAGGTCAGTTTGGATGATGTATTGTAAGCTTCCACCACCAGGCCCAAGGACTCGGATGAGTCTGCGTCTCTAGAGTAGGTGGCTGTCACTGTCCCCTCCAGTCTTGTGCTGCTACCTGGCACCCTCCCTCCTTGTCTGCCGGGCGACCTTGCCCCGCCCTCCCAGCCTGATATTGGCAGCTGTTCTAGTCCCATCAGGGCATCAGGCAGGCCACTAACTCTGCCCCTCTCTGTGTCTTAGCCTATGTCTCCCTTGGCTTTGGGGGTCTGCACCCCACCCTACCCCACCTCTGTGACTAGGATAGAGGTTGAAGGCCTCAGTCCCCCTTCATTCAGATGTGATAAGGTCAGGGTTTCTACCAGAAAATGCAGAAAACCCCAAATGCAGAAAGATGAATGAGCTTCTTGAGTACTCATTTCAGATCCTGACTTAAATCTTGCCAAAAATTTAGCTGGCATAGCTCACATGGTGTTCATAGCTGGTGTTAGTCTTGACTCAAATACATACAAGAAGCACAAACTCAGGGATGGCCCAAGAGTCTGTACATGTTGAGAAATCTGGGGTGCTGTCACGTCACCACTAATTACATTGAGTCCCAAGTTGATGTGAAGGGGTTTCTTGGGGGTTATTCATTCTATTTGTGTGTTTTCAAACATTCAGGACCCTTTGGTGGAAGAGACTTTTAATGTGTTATATTTGCAAAGTCCAAGACTGCTATTTTCCCCTTACACCTTTGAATTCCTCTCATGGTGGTGGGAAGATGTCCATGACAGTCCCATGTTTTCTGGCCGGTGTGGTTTAACAAGAGGCAGCACTGTTCTGGAAAGAGGACCAGGTCTGAGGGGATGACAGCAAGCTTACTTTTGGACCTACAGAATTTGAGGTGACTGGGATAACCACAGGGGAGAAGAGGTTCAAGTTGGTGGTACAGTTATGATTTAATAAAAATTAAATTTTTAGCTTAGCTTTATTTCTCTCCAATTTTTCCAATAAGTTGTGTTATTTTTTTTCCTACTGTCTGAGTTTTACAGGCTCTGAATTTTTTTTTTTTTTTTTGAGACAGAGTTTTACTTTGTCACCCTCGGTAGAGTGCCATGGTGTTATAGCTCACAGCAACCTCAAACTTTTGGGCTCAAGCAATCCTCTTGCCTCATCCACCAAAGTGGCTGTGACTACAGGTGCCTGCCACAGTGTCCTTGCTCTTTTTCTAGACACCGGGTCTCATTCTTGCTCAGCCTAGTCTTGAACTTGTGAACTCAAGCAATCCACCCGCCTCAGCCTTCCAGAGTGTTGGGATTACAGGCATGAGCCCCCTTGCCCAGCTTCATAGATCTTCTTGATAGGTAGTATCAGAAGAGGAACCACATGACTCTACGGTGGTGCTAAACCCAAGAACTGGTCTCAGGGTTGCTAAATTGGAGAGTAGAATGGTGATGGAGTATCCACAATATGACTAAATTGAGACAGAATTCTGGAAGTTTTCATTCCTGCAGTAATAGGGATAAAAGCATGACCAGAATCAAGAAAGAAATCTGGGCAGGACACACAATGCACATGGCATTAGTGGATAGGAGTCAGGGGTCTGTAAGCAAGACATCGTGTGCATGTGCAGGGAGAAAGCTATTGAAATCTCTGCTAACTTTTACTGCTATTGTTAGATGTATGGGCACAACAGAAAGGAGAGAGAAGAAGGGTGCTCTCTCTCCATCAGGTGCTTAGAAGCAATTCTTAGAAGCTAATAATTCATTAGGTGTGCATGGCTTTATATTAAGGGTTGGTGATACGAAGAAACTTTCTTACCAATACAGAGTAGCCCACCCTCCATTCTTATTTCACTCTGATTTTCCTGGTCTCCAGGTCAAATGGCAAGACACCCATGGAAAACCAGGTTAAGAGGATACCCAGTGTAGTTTCCAGGCTACCGCAATTACATAGGGTATTGAAACCAGAAGCAAAGAAGTCTTCATAGAAGCTTCAATATTGTCTATGGTTGAAAAAAGCATTTTAAACAAAAAGGTTTTGGTTTCACCAGTGAATATTGGTTGTGCAACAGCCAGATATCTTCAATATCTCTATTTGTAAAACGAGGATAAGAACACAATTCACAGAGGTGCTATGAAGAGCAGATAAAAGAATACCTATAAAAACACTTTCAGAACAGCAAAGTGCTACATAAAGAGTTCATAGCCCAGTGAAATGGTCAACAAAGTAAGTGCCTATGTCTAGTTTCAGAATTTTAGGTGCTGGGAGTTAAGAAGAGAAACAGGAAGAAATAAAACCCCACAAAAGTAGATACGTGTGCAGATGAGCCATAGTCCCAAGTCCTTTCACATATATCATTGATTTATCCTCACACGACCCCTTCATGGTAGGTACAATTATCCCAGTTTCTGCAGACAAGTACACAATAGTCATGAACTTCCCCAACTTCATGGGATGTGAAGGAGTCACTGCCTGGCCAGACTCCCTCTGGTAGCACTCTAGGTGTGTGGCCTTGGACAAGTTGCCTAGCTCCTTGTGGATCCTCAGTTACCCATCTCCTTGAGGAAGAAAGGGATGACTTTGAACAAGATGCTTGGGGGCTTAGATGACACCTGCAAGAGCTATTCTGTGAAAGAATCGGAATTTAACCTTGGCTGATGCCAAAGTGCACGTGCTTCCCAGATACTGCCCTGACTCTCAGGGATTCTTTGAGCAGCTTTAATTGTTTCTCCCAGTTTGGTCTGTACCTATCCTCTAGTTTTCCCCCAAACTAATCTACCTCTCATAAAAGTCCAGCTAAATCTTTATCATTAACTCTTCCCCCCAATTCCCTAAATTATACTGTTAGTGGCTTTTCTTTTTTTTTCTTCATCTTTTTCAGAGATAGGGGACTTTCTGTGTTGTTCAGGCTGGTCTCAAACTCCTGGGCTCAAGGAGTCCTCTTGCCTTAGCCTCTAGAGTAAACTGTCAGTGCCTCTTCTCACTACCTCTCTACCCATCGCCCACTTAGCATCTACTCATTCTACAGGCTAAGTAGGAACCCTGTGGCACCCTTGCAATAAAAGCTTCCCCATCATCATCACCATCAATATCCATTTTCATTCAGAACCTGTAGAAAAGATGAGTTTGGTGAAAGAAAGAAGCAGGTCTCACCCCTTATACTGGGTTTATGTAGGAGAAATACTTAGTAGCTTACTTAAGATTTAAAGAAAATGCAGTCATTTTATATTAAAAATCTGGAGAGGCCAACAGAAATCTGAGTTACTGAACAATTTTATATTCAAAATAAAAATTCAGTGAGCATATGTTGAGTGCATGAGGCTCTATACCAGGGGATTTTTCCTTGAGTTGAACATAATGATTGTGATAGATAATAACTATCCTGTTTTCTAACTGGTTTCTTAATTCAATTTTGCCTCCCATGCTTGAGACAGGTCACCACCCTGTTTCAGAACTTGCAGAGGTTCTCCATGACCTGCAGGGTCAATTCTACATGCCTGTGCTGGCATCAAAGTTTTCCAGTCAAGATCCAAATTATATACTCTGCCTTAGTATTTGGTATTTCCTCAAGAAAATATGCCACCCTAATCTTTCTGGCCTTAAAAATCATGTTTTACACATTTCTACTTCTGACCCATTCTCTGTCTCTCCCCATACCCTTTGCTACCTGCCCCAGCACGGAGCTGAAGCAGGTCTCCTACCTTCCTTTCCACTACACAAGCCTAGTCTATCCTGTCTGCCCTCCTGAAGCCCCATGTATCACCGGAGAGCAGACAGGGACTCTGCTAGCAGTAAAGAAAGATTACTTAGGAGCAGGGGAGAGCCACACGTGTCCTAAACTCATTGCTCCACTCTCTAGGTCCATGTAAACTCACCTGCCTTCCATCCTAAAGAACATAAGGGGCCCATATGCTACAAGACCATCCACCAACACCATCCAATCAGATCTTATAAGAGATTAGCACTCAGCCCACATTTCTGAACTCTGGTAAAGCAAGAACCTCACTGGGCACTTGAAACAGATTTTACTGCAGTGATCCTATGCAGTTGAGGCTAAGTTTATCTTCAAAGAGATGAGGTAACTGAGGCTCCTTGAGGAGCTATGAACCTTGCCCACGGTCACATAGCAGGAGTGCCACCAGAGGGGATCTGGCCAGGCAAGTGGACTCACTCCTGCACGTCCCTTGAAGCTACTGAAAGGTGACCCCTTCCCTAGTCATCGCAGACCATTTCAGCAAGGGCTCTGAGAAAGTCTCCTAGAAGCTTGGCTGCCTCCACTTCACCCTCCTGCCAAAACTCACAGAGTGGGCAAAACAAGAAAGCCTATTTATTCCCAGGGCAGGTTGGACTGGGTAGCTCAGTGTTGAATTCCTGGAATAATGTTACCCAATAGTTCATCCCATTTAGAGGGAAGATATTTTCCCTACATTATTCCTCCCAGGACAGTGAGGGCCAGAGGGACGACTTTGAACAAGATGCTTTGCGGCTTTTCTGACACCTGCAAGGTCCGACACACTCTCCATCACCCATAAACACACAGTCAAACGTGTGATCCTCACAAGCACATGGTGAGACAGGAGCACACACAGTGTTACGTTTACAGTGTCCCCAGTTCCCAGGTAAGGAAACAGGTGTTCTTATGACAAAGCATCCTTGAACTCATGGTAAAAAGAAAGGATAGGGACCGTATTCTATTTCTGAACCAAATCAGCGGTTATAGAACGCTCATTTTGTCAGTTTATTGAGCTCTATGTTTTGTTTTGCACATTTTTCCATGTTATGTATACTTCCAGTAAAAGATCTTAAACATGGATTTAGAAGGACATGAAGGTATTAGCTGGCTCTCCTCCCATTAGAGAGGTCCCTTCTTTTAACACTTTACCTAAATTAGTTTTTAATACTCGGGGAATATTTGAGTATACATCAAGTGCAAGTACTGTGCTAACATACTAGAAATAATGGTTTTAAATTAAAAGAACAGTGTTCAAGAGCTTTAACTTATTTTTTATTTAATTTTATTAAAAAATTCTTATAAAAAATAACACCCTGGCTCGGCGCCCATGGCACCAGCCACACACACCAAAGTTGGTAGGTTTGAACCTGGCCCTGGCCAGCTAACCAACAATGACAACTGCAACAAAAAACAGCTGGGCATTGTGGCGGGTGCCTGTAGTCCCAGCTACTTGGGATGCTAAGGCAAGAGAATTGCTTGAGCCCAAGAGTTTGAGGTTGCTGTGAGCTGTGATGCCACCACACTTTACTGAAGGCAACATGGGGAAACTCTGTCTCAATACAACCCAAACAAACAAACAAAAATAACACCCTATACACCCTCCCTATCTTTTAACACACATATACACAAACACCATTCTTTGCCATAAATGTGTAGAATTCAATTTTATAGATCTATAGTGTTTTGACAATTTAAAGTAGTTAGACACTAGTTTAAATTATTTATAATTGAGTTTGTTGCAAAAAATATCTACGTACCTGCAGCTTTTCTCATATGTGCATGTGTACCAGTGAGATAAATTACGTAAGGTAGCTTTAAAGTATTAGTCCTTGATCAAGAATTTTTAAAACTTAGGTGGTTATTGTCAGCTTGTCCTTCAAAACTTTGTCCCAGCCATTGGTGAGAGCATTCATGTCCTCTCCCCTGCCAATATGATGACCATAAAACTCTGGTGTTTGCTCATTCAACCTAAAACTAATTTCATAGTGTTGTGATTTTCATTTCTTTTTTTTGGGGGGGGTGGAGATTTTCACTTCTTTAATTGTGAGTGATGTTAAGCATTTCTCAGATGCTCAGAAGCCAGTTTTACTTCTTTTTTTATAGATGAGTCTGTTCATGTTTTGGCTTGTTCATGTTTACTCTTCTTTTGGCTGAATGGTCTTTTTGATTTGTAATAGCTCTTTACCTATTGAGGAGATCAGTTTTTCATTTGTCATTCTTTATGCTTTTTCCTGGGCAGAAATGTTCCATTTCTAAGTAGTCATTTTTGACACTATTTTCTCTTATGCCACTTTGCTTTTATGTCTTCATTAAAAGGGCCTTCCTGGGTGGCACCTGTGGCTCAGTGAGTAGGTTGCTGGTCTCATATACTGAGGGTGGCAGGTTCAAACCTGGCCCCAGCCAAACTGCAACAAAAAAATAGCCAGGCATGTGGCAAGTGCCTGTAGTCCCAGCTACTCGGGAGGCTGAGACAAGAGAATCATCTAAGCCCAAGAGCTGGAGGTTGCTATGAGCTGTGATGCCATGGCACTCTACCAAGGGTGACAAAGTGAGACTCTGTCTATAAAAAAATAAATAAATAAAAATAAATAAATAAAAGGGCCTTCCTCATTCTAAGGTTGCTTAAAGAAATGTTTTAATATAACTTTTTTTTTTTTTTTTGAGGCATAGTATCAAGCTGTTGCCCTGGGTGGACTGCCGTGGCACCATAGCTCACAGCAACCTCCAACTCTTGGGCTCAAGTGATCCTCTTGCCTCAGTTTTTCTATTTTTAGTAGAGGTGAGGGGGTCTCACTCTTGCTCAGGCTGGTCTCGAACTTGTGAGCTCAAGCAATCCACCTGCCTCAGCCTCCCATAGTGCTAGGATTAGCAGCATGAGCCAGTACGCCTGGCCAATATAGCATTCTTAAAGAGACTTGCCTCACAAATTTCTGCTCTGTCTCTCTGGACAACAGACTTGGGCAGCAATATCCAGGTAGCATTCATTCATGTTGAGTTTGTACCTAAATGTTTTCTTTAATATGAGATTCGATGAAGATAATCAAAAGAAAGAATTGAACACGACTAAAACCATTATACAATATGACAAGTAGACTTTAAGAGAGAATTAACTAAAGTAATGTTACACACAACAGACCACAACTATTATTTGGTGGGTTTCAGCTATATACCCCCAATTTCTCAGGCTAAGGGAATAATGGAAACACTTAATTAGATATAATCTCAGCTCCCAGCCAATTCCCCTTCTTTTTGCCCTACGTTCTTTTAATTTGACACTGGCCCTCCCATGTGCTGGACTATTTCTTTGCATGTCACGGATCTTTTTTCTACTTGGTGGGGAGTGTACATTCTCAGTTTCTATCTGAACAAAGGGCTCAAAGTTCACTCATGGTCTGGAGGCTTTACCTGCAGAATTTGCAAGGAAGCTTGGATTTTTCAAAAGGGTCTGCAACATCTGTGCTTCTGGGAACGTATTAGCCTGAGACTTTTTCATTTGCTGTAGCTCTTTCACCCCTTTCCTCCGTGCTGTCGCTGACATGGGGACAAAGAAGAGAATGAACTCTGTCATTCATCGCACCAGCCACTGTTGTTAGGCCCTGCACTTCTTTTCAATTCCTTACAAACTACTTCCTCACCTTACTATACTACTTAAATTACTTGTAGAAGAAAAAACAGGGGCTCTGAGAGCAGCAGTAATCTACCCAATGTGGCACAGCCAGACAGAGGTACTGACGGGTTAAATCAAGGTCAACCTGCAAAGACTGGACTCTTAAGCAATTAAAAGGTACAACAAGATCTCAGAGGGGATACTTGGAAGAGGTCTTAGTAATACAAGGCACCGCGTAGGTTGAGCACAACAATAGTTCTTCAGAGTAAATATCCTGTGCCCACTAATTGCAACAAACAGGGCACCAGCACCCACTTGTTCTCTGATGGCTACAGATGGCGGTGTGGCTAGCTGACTTTTTCTCCAGACAAAACCTACTCCCCACAGCTCACATAATCTCTCAGAAGCTGCCAGGCCAGCCCACCTCCTCACTTCCCTCCTCCTCTCTATTCTGTATTCCCCACACTGCTCCTGTCCTGTGCAAACGAACGCATCAAAGCCAGATAGAGTCATTCTTTCTGGGCGCTCGTGTCCTTTTTCTCTTCTTCTCCTGGAACATTAATATTAATAGCTTGTTTCTTTGCAGTTGCTTTCTTTTCCAACCTCAAGGGACCGGAACCTTTTCTTGGTCTTTGTGCCAGACGGTGCACTTGTTTGAAGGCGTGGCGAGGCGAGCTGGGAAGATGATGTCTCTGATGTAATCCCGGGCCACGCACTGTAAGCGAGTGATGCTGCCGCGCTGCCAGCTCAGTCAAGTCAAATATTCTTTGTAACATTGTCCTTTTAGAGAAGGAGAGAGAATGATATGCAAACAATCTAGCAAAAACCCAATGAAATCATCCTTAATTACTAAGCACTGGTTTGGGAAGCCCAGCTCTGCACTGGGCATTTTGGGTGCCTCATCTCATGTCATTATCGCAAATCTTCCGAAGTTAATGTCACTTCTCTGTTTTATTGATATCAAAACTAAGGTACAAAGAGAGTCATTCATTTGCCTAATGTCACACAGCTTGTAAGTCTGAAGATAGAAATTTAAATCTCCTTCTCACTCCAAAGCCCATGTCCAACTGTCACCATCAACTCTTCCCTGTCCTACAGCCTCTATTCAGGCTGCATTCCCAGAAAACAGAGACAGAAGACAGACTTCTTTTGTGCTCAGTCAGTGGGGCTCTCTGTTAGAATATGAGACCTGGAACAGTGGGAGTGGCCTTTGTGCTGACACCCAGTCCAGTTGGCCTCGGCACTGTCTCTAAGCATCACAGAAGCTCTGGCGCAGGCGGGCTGTGAAGCCAGTGTCCCATGGCCGGATCTGTGCCTGCCAGCCCTCAGAGAAGCTCCCAGTTTGTGCCTTCTGGGCTCCCATTATGGGCCAGAGTGCAGCTGCGTGTCAGGAATAACCAGAGGAGGTGTGCCAGGCTAGGCAGGTGACTCCCAAGATGGCAGTGGCCCTGCTGGGGATAGGGATAAGTGACAGAGTGTCACATTCATGGAGATAACAGATGGGGAAGTGACAAATGTTCCTGATTTTTTTTTAATGCATATCCTGAATAAAGAAAGGTTAAAATGACCAAAATATGTAGTAACTTTATCATGGTTTACAAAAATCTGTGTGATATGGCGTTGGGGGCTTTCTCAAGTTCACCATGAACATTTCCTTCCTATATTCTTTGAGCTCTGATCACAGCAACTTCTATAGGTTCCTCAGATACACCGATTCCTCCCTGGCTGAGGGCTTTCCAGCATTGTTCTTTACTTAGCTCATTTCCACTTATCCTTTGGTCCTGAGTGTCCCTGCCATGTCCAATTAGATGACTTCCTCAGACTGCACAGCCTCTGGAGCACTCATTAATACAGGAAGCTTGAGTAGGGAGCAGTGCATTTTCCTGCAAAAGGCCAGATAATTATTTTTAACTCCAGGTGTCACACAGTTTTAACACATTTGCTCAACTCTGCGTAGTGTGGACATGGCCATTGGCAATATATGCATATCAAAAAGCACATAGCTATGTTCCAATAAAATTTTATTTACAGACCAAGTTGTGGGCCAGACTTGAGCTGTGGATTTGCTGACCTTTTCCATAGAGCATCATTGAAATAAGGAAAGCAGAAGTAGTTAAGGAGGTTTCCATAGTAAACTAAGAAAACTGGCACCATGTAGATTAATTGTCTTGATTCCAGAAAGCACCCTTGAATGTAAACAAAAGCAAATATTTCCTCCCATTCTGAGTCCAACTCTAGTGTGTATTCTTTTTTTTTTTTTTGGCCAGGGCTGGGTTTGCTCACGCCACGTCCAGCATATGGGCCACTGCCCTACCCTTTTGAGCCACAGGCACTGCCTGTGTGTATTCTTTTTATGAAATGCATATGCTGGTTATGAGCAGCCAGCTGAAGTTCTGAATCCCAATAACCAATCAAGCAAAATGGGAACCAATTATTTCTTTCAATATCTATATTTTGAATGCTTTGTAACACATCTCTCAAGGTGCCATCCAGCTTGGGAAACTGCAGAAGGAAACTTAAGTGAAAGCAAGAACTACAGGAAAGTATAAACCACTTTGCCAGGAAGGTTTAGCTTATTGATTCTGCTTCAGGCAGGGGAAACGAATTTATGGGTCAGACTGTTTTGGCACATAATTTTTATTAATTCAAAATAAGTTTCTTGGGAGTTTGGCTACATGGAGGTCGCAGGCTCGGGCCTCCTGCCCTCTTTGTACCGCCCACCTCCCTCAGCTGCTGCCTGTCCCCCCAGCCCAGTCATTTTACAGGCTACTGCTATCTGCGTTTTTGTTTTGGATTAAAAGGACTTCCCACCAGCTCCCAGAGTCTGCAAAGCCTGGCAAGAGCCAACCAAAGGAAATTCTCTCTCTTTATTCATTAATCATTTATTGACACCCACTGTGAGTTAGGGGACACATGCAAATGCAACATAGACTCTCCCTTCAAGGAGCTCCCTGACCAGGAGAGTTAATAGGTAATATTTCCACATTGAACACAATTCAAAAGAATAAAAATAGCATGCAGCCCTAGAGTATGCACCCAAATATGAGCTCCACCTGCACCGTGTGGCCTCAGCCACACGTCCTTGTGGTCACATTCTGCTGGAACATCAGGCTCTCTGGAGCAGGCTAAGGTCAGGTTGGGGCATTGCATGGTTCCCAGGGGAGAGAATAATTGTGGTGCTGGAGAATATAAGTGACCAGGGCAGAATAGGACGTGTTGATACTTTTCCTTAATTCAAGTTTCCCCACTCTCTTCCACAAATGTCCATATGTCAGATAGGTGGTTTGAGAATTTATAACTCTTTATCTGCCCCCGTGGCTTATGGACGAGGTGGCATGGCCGTTACCAGAATGCATTTCTTTAATTCTTGCTCCTCTTCTCTCATTCCCACCTTAGGATGATCTCTAACTATCTTCATATCTCACCCAGTTATCTCTGAGAGTCCCCATAAACTACAGAGCCATAGGATCATACAGACCCAACGGGCGGCAGCAAAAACTAAAAGATGGGAGTTATTAGGATATGTGGAATGCTCTGGAGGCCTCCTCCATGTTTCCAAGCTATAGCAAAAGAAGAAATTGTGCACCTATAGCCCAGACATTAGAACTGGGTCATCAAAGCTGAGTGCGATGGCTCATGCCTGTAATTCTAGCACTCTGAGAGACTGAGGCCAGTGGATTGCCTGAGCTCAGGAATTAAGATCAGCCTGAGTAAGAGTGAGACTCTATCTCTAAAAAAAAAATAGCCAGTCATTGTGGTAGGCATCTGTCATCCCAGTTACTTGGGAGACTGAAGCAAGAGAATCACTTGAGCCCAAGAGTTTGAAAAAAAAAAAAAAAAGAAAAAGAAGAAGAACTGGGTCATTACTCAAACAAAAATGAAAGGCAGGTGTCTGGAAGGTCTAGACTCCTCTGCCCAGTGGACCTGTCACTCTGAACAGTTTGCTGAGATCCTCCCCAAAAAGTATATAATTAATTTGTGCCTGTCCACGCCAACATTTATTTGCGCTCTCGTACGTATCCTTCAAAGAGCTTGTTTGTTGTTTCTTTAGTAAAATGGAGCGAACCTTGTTTCTCATTAGTTTCTTCTAGCCTGAATTAAACAAACTGTAAGTATTTCTTTACATCTGTTTGAAAATATGCCAAATGATTAGGCTGTGTGGGGGCACCCACACATATGACTCCCTCTGATACAACCCTCCCTCATTACATCTTATACTTCTCTTCATAATCCTTTCCACAATTGCAATGAGTTAATGATTGGCCTAACTTGAGTCTCTCTCTATCTCCTGACTGTGCACTGCATGAGGATGGAGGCCGTCTGTCCCATCATATCAAGTTCCTGCAATATTCATTTGTTGAATAGACAAATAAAAGGATGTGACCAACTCCGTGGAGCCTGCCCTGTTATGCAGATGGGAATGCCTGTATTGGGCTGATTGGGATGGACTTTAACACCCAGCCAACCACAATCACGTGCTCTTCTCGAACTTCCCCTCCCTGTGTGTGTGATGAAAACATCCCCATCAACCCTTGAGGTAGGACAACAGGATGAGAGTCAAAAAAGAACAGGGTGCCTGGGATGGGAGGCATATGTTGGCTAGCAACTCAGATTATTAATATTCTGCAGAAAATACGAAACTTATTTAATATTCTATGGCAAATAGGAAATCCAACACTATAACAAATAACTTCCTGCTGGACGTTTCAAGTCATCCAGACTAATTCCACTGCTCATGAAAAACTGTGTGAGTCCTATAGTCAGAGAGCCAAGGCTGAGTTACAGTTTGCAAGGCCAACATATTTCCAAGATCGCTCCAGGAGACCTAATGGGAAAATTCAAATGAGGCCACCTGCTTTATTAAATGTCGAGAGGAGGTGCCTCCCCTCCTCCTCAAGTGCAATTTATTCTCCTAACCTTACAGCATGGAAAATGGGATTTTTCAATGGATTTTTCCTTCAAAGGTCATCGCCTTTAACAAGCCACCAAGCTTTTCGTTGAAAATGCATTTAGATAATTTGGGGTCTGGCGTGTCAGGCTTTTTCTTTTTTCTTTTCAATTTTCTTTTTCTGTTCAGGAAAAGACCCATTCTGGTCTAGTCATGCCCCACTGAACACAGCCAAACCTGGATATAATTATTTCCTCTGAAACGAAAGCAGCCTAATACAGGAGAAACTACTGCAACTGAGGTCCCAGGTAACCACCAACTCGAGGCAGAAGTGTTTTTATCAATGATGCATTCTCCCAAGAGACAAGTTACTAAAGTTTCATATATATACATGTATGTGAGCGTATAGACACAATTTTCATACATATATGCATATATAAATATACATCACATATATACGAAGCCTTCACAAGGAAGATATGCTGTAATTAGCAGAGAAACAGAATCACTAAAATCTAATTAGAAAAATGAAGTCATTAAAAAATCTGTCATATATTTAATTAAGAAAAATTAGCATTTTAATGCAAGTCTACCAATTATGAAGAGAAGAAAGTTTCAGGAAACTGGGGTGATATCTTTATGAACCCTCTGCTTGGCATCCAAATAATTGCAAACAGGCCTTCCACCTGGAAATGCCATGTGATGAATGGACATTCTTGCCCTGCTATATTTCTCTTCTTATTAAAGGGCCACTGAAAGGACATCTAACCATGAACTTCGGCTTTAAGAAGTTGCTGGCTTCTGAGATTGCCCACAATGATGTCATAGGAATGTGGAACTGTCCCCTGTTCCTTCTCCTTTGACGTTATTTCCAGAGACTAAGACAGGGCTTCAGATGTTCAGAGCCTGAACAGGAAGCCCAGGTAGACACCTGTTACTCCACTTGGCCCTCATCAGTCAGGATTCCCAAGGAATGAAAAATTATTCCTTCTCTCAGCTCTTCTTGGATATTGGTTATTTCTGTTTTATTGGTTTATGTTTATTTTAGTTCTAACTTGGCTTTTGAAGGAAATCCACTGGGATTAAGGGCTCTAAAATTTGCATCTTGTGCTCTGTGCTCCAGACTATGCACCTCTGCTCAGTCTTGGCCCAGAAAATGTCAGGTTTCTTGGTCCTCACAAGAAGAATACTTGCTGCCATCCTTCAAGGTAAGGCTTCACCTCCCTGTGGTGTTCCTCCTGCTCTTTTCATGGCCCCGAGTATCATTTCCCACCTTTGCAACCTCGATTTCCCCTAGGAATCTTCTCAGGTTCAGGTTCAACGTCTCCTGCCCTCTATCCCTCTCTGGGCTGCAGTACGGGCTCCCACAGGACTTTGTCCTGCTTCTGTTCACTAAACTCTGATTGACGGTATCCAACTGGCGATCATGAGTCTGTCTCCCCCATGATCTCTAAGCTCTTGGTGGGAAGATTGTTCTAACCTTCATATCTATATCACCCATCACAGAGCAGGCAAATTTAAAATGATTATTATTAAACTAAATTTAAAATTCTGTTTCCTCTTTTGTCTCTGAAGCAGTACATAGGATATGCTGTTTTAAGAAGTAACCTCTATATCTCAGTGAAACATAAATACTCATCTTAAAACAAAAAAAAATATTGTATTCCTCATGGAAGTTGAGAAATACTGATCATGTGTTATTTGGGCCTCTGCTCCTTATTGGCCTCACTAAGCCCCTCTATATTTTGAACGCTTTGTATCTCATCTCTCAAGGTGCCTTCCAGCTTGGGAAACTGCAGAAGGAAACTTAAATGAAAGCAAGAACTACAGGAAAGCACCTCCCCAGTCCAAAACCACCATCCAACTCATTTGCAAATATACTTCTCTCTGGCCAAAATTCTAACTCATCATTTTTGATTTATTTCTACATTGTGGAATATGCCTTTGCTTAGCAGGAGACTCTTTCTAGAGCTCTCCATTCGGAAGTTTATAAACTCACTACACACATACCCAGACACACACACGCAGACATACACATACATGCAGAGACTTGATTTCCTGTGTTTTAAATGTAAGATTTGGCCACAACTGACCCAAGGGTTCCTGTGGGTTTGATGTTCTAATTTTATGATCTCATACTTCGGTTGCATTCCAATCTCCTCACCAGTCCTTTTTTTAAAAAAAACTTCAAATAAATCCTTTAACCTCTGACCAGCTTAGCTGTTTCTAAGCAACTTAAAAAGCATTAGTCTTATCTGGAAGAAGGTTATATGTTGGGTCATTACCCCTTAGGATAGGCAGAATACTTTTCCTCATGATCAGCAATATGGCCTGAAATTCCACCATTCATTGGTTCATTTATTTCTGACATTTATGTGCCAAATTCTATGTGAGGTATTTCCTCATAGGTGGATCATGGTGTTAAGGTGAATCTCTCTTCTTCTTCTCACACTCCACTTCCCAGAGACGTAATCATCTGAGTAAGACGCACAGTCATCCTCTCCCTGCCTCTGCAGCAAGTCTGACTCTCCTCATCCTCCCCTGTGGGGACATTCCATGACCCTTAAACTGAAGCATCCATCCCTGCAAACTGCCTCCACCTCATGGACAATCCCCCAAACACACCCCTCCTCACGTCTTGTTACAAATACCAGTTGACTGTCTGTCTTCCAACAGAGCGTACATTTCCTTGGGATCGTGTTTGGGGACTGTCTGGCTCAACAGGACATAATCAGTGCTCAAGTATCCAATTCTCAGACTAAGTGTGCACTCATAGAACAAGAGAAAGGGAAAAAAAGAATATTTAAAACCATTATAAAAAGTCCTTTGACAGACTTATCCAGAACTTTGGAATCAAACAATCCCATAGGTAGCTAAAGTTAGGATACCTAAATGTTTTGTGTTGTTTCTAAAGAAAAATTTGAACGTTTTTTCTCACATATTCCCAGAGTAAGGAGGCACCCGTGAGCCAGCACATCACCCAAACATCTTAGTACGTTCTTAGTCTACCTTCTACTTGTTCTCTAGCTACAGCTTCTCAGCTAAACAACTTTCCAATGAAAAGCTAAATGTTTGAAGTAAAAAAGAGAAACCAACAGTTGTGTGCCTGAGGAACATATGGAGAAAGGAAGGAGCTCTCGCTGGACTTATCTTGGCTGAGCACGGAAGCTTCTGGAGTATTGCGTAAGACATTACTGAGAAAACATTCCAATAAATCTCATCTGTTATTTCATGTGTGCAAACCTCAGTGCATTTAGCAGTTCCCAACTTTCAAATGGATTTCAGTCCAGAAGTACATTTCTTTGTCAGATTCTCTTAAGAATTCAAAGCCATTTTTCCGTAGAAACAATATTGTAAGTAGTTGTAAGTTTTCCAGGCTAGCTTACCAAACCCCACTGATACCATAGTTTAGCTGAATTATATTTGCAATTACAAAAGTAGAAAGCAATGCTGTAAAGGTGCCATTTTCTTTTACATGCTATAAAAATATCTAAACATGGAGAATAGACCAAAATACATTTAAAAGTCACAATAATTTGTCAGGCCCCAAGGTCTGTTACTACATAAAACAAGAAAAATTAACAAGAACTTAGTTTTATATTGCGTGCTAGTGCTTTCTGTCTCTTAACATCCATTCTCCACCTCTTTCTTTAAGAGAAAATAATACTCAATTTATAGCAGTGTTCAAGGTCACCAGAATAAAGAGTTGGTGTGCTAATGTGCAGGATGCAATGGTACATTTCAAAACTATTAAGAAATAGAGTATGATTGTGATGAATGTGTTACTTAGTTCAATGTAAACTTTTCATATTATATATCTGAGCAGTACCCTGAGCCCCATAAATGCATCAATGTACAAAGTTATGATTTAATAAAAAAAATTTTTAAAAATAACAAAAAACCCCCACAGTTTTAATAAATAAACAAATAAAAGAGTTGATGTGGCCATATGACTAATTCTGCCAGTGAGGTGGATGCAGAAATCCTGTGTGTAATTTCCAGGCCCTTAAAATTATAGCCCCTGCTCCTCAGTTTTTTGGAATATCAGCAAAACTGGGAAATTATCCTAGATAGATAGAACCATAAAAGGTAGAAGCCTAGAAAATAATAAAACATAAGAGAAGTTTCCTAGACAATTTTGCATGGCAAGGCTTCCCTATAAGTTCTAAACCATCTATTTAATGATTTTTGTCACAAAAAAAGTAAGTTTTTAACTCATTTGAGTCTCTTTTATTTTGGATCCTGGAATGACAGTAACCAGATGTGTAACTAAGAGGAGCAAGGAACAACGATCTCGGTAGAGAAACCTCTGGAAGAGATTCCAAAAGATATCTCAGAATTTCCAGAATGATGCTAATTCAAAGAAAATGTTTGAAACTCAAAATTTTTCTTTTCCTTGAAAAATCACTATACTTTGCCTCCTTAATATTTGTCAAAATAGTTCATGCAGATATTTTTTCCCGACCATATTCTACTGTCTAAACAAAAAATGTGACAATTCCCTTCTGTCCTCTCTTCTTTCCATCCTTGCTTGCTACTTTTCTTTCTTCCTTCTTTCTTTCTTTCCTTGTTGAACCCTAAGAAGTACCAGGCACTGGGCTGACAGCATACAGTTCAATAAAGCACAGGGCTTTGTCCTCACAGAAGTCACAGATTCATCAAAGACACAGAAAAGGAAACAAAAAACTCGCCTTGTGATATAGTGTGTGCTATAATGGAGTTATTTCCAAAACTCTGGGGAAACACAGAAATAGAAATGTCTTTTGAAAATTATCACAAACATTGCCTCAAACACTGAAGAAAGAGGGTTTAGAGAGTCATAGCTAACCGGTACAGGGTTTCTTTGTGCATTGATGAAAATGTCTTAGAATTGATTAAGGTAATGGCCACACAACTCTGTGAATATACTAAAAGGCAGTGAACTGTACAATTTAAGAGATAAATTGAATGGTCTATTAATTATATCTCAATGAATCTGTTACAAAAAGAATACTGGGGAAAGATTCAGAGTTCACTAGAAATAAATTTGAGTTAGTCTGGCTTTTCCCAAGATGGTGGAAGGGATGTATGTGAACTCACTTGTATTCACTTGATTAGGTCAAAAGAGTTCTCAGAAAGTTGTTTATTTAGATCCAAATTTTCCTTACAATAAAAACCAGGGGCTCAAGTTACCTCCCATAAAGATTACATTTCAGAAGTGAATCAAGGAAAAAAATTGCGTATTTTTTTTACTTACAAAATATTTGTTTATAGAAATATGTATACTATACTGATTTCTATAAATGTGTCCCTAAGTCTTTACCTATACGTGTTTGTATAAATGTTAGTAAGCTTACATTTGTTCCTGTTCAGCATATTTAATACAAAATGTAGGGTTGAGCACATTAAGAGATCCAGTTCTTCATCCTTCTTTGTGTCTGCACACTTCACCAGGGACTATCAAAGGGCATATATGACCAAAGTTTGCAAAGCACTCGTGCACACACATTGATTCTTGTACTGTGACATTGTTTTGAGAACAATATGCCTCCTGGCCCAGGAGAAGGACAAGAGACACGTGAGCCTCAGCTTTACCCAATCCAGAACTGAAGACCCTCAGGTAATCAAACTTCACGAGCTGGCCCAGCTCAGACTGGGACCAAAGACCCTATGGGCCAAGCCCACTCTACAGCAGCTGACCCCACCCAACTCACAGAAGACAGATGAGAAAATTATGAACACAATTAACTGGTAAAAGCCCAAGAGTTTGTGATCCAGAAAGCCAGGGATATGCTTTTCTGATTCACACTCCCACTCCTGTTTTCCCCTCTCAATTCAAATACCAGCAACTGATCCTGATACCCCAAGTAAAACTTCTTCACCTCAGCATGGCACATCACTTAAGCTGCTACGTGGCAATTGCTCTGAACTCCAAGATTGGATGAATAGAGAGAAATAAAAATCTTCCTCCTGGTGGGCAGAAAAACTTCAAGCAGCTTTCTGTCATCGACAGAGCTGCCATGCTTGGCCTTTTGCTGCTAGTCAACAGCCACATCTCAAAGCCACTGCTTTTGTGTACTGTGGAGCAAAATCATTACCATTGATCCTGGGAAACAATAGAGGACTTTGCCCTCAGAGACAAACTCATTTTTCTCTCTCCCTAGACCCTTGCTTCATTTTCAAGTTCATGTGACTGACTCAACATTGAACATGTGCTAAACTAGAAGAAGAGGGAGGTGCTTAGTGAGACATTTTTAGTTTCCTTTATACATGGCTTTGTCCATGCCCCGGATCCAAGATGGTCTCTGCAAGGAAAGAATGAAGAGCTTGTATTGTTTTTCAGGATCTCCAAGATCTAATACAAGTGAGGTCTTATCTTTCACAGAAGTCACAAAATGCCAGTTATTTAACTTGATTTTTACAATTATCTCCTTTATTAGACCTCTGTGTCTACATCCTCAACATTGTTTCTCTAATGTCTGCCATATTGTCAAGCACATGCTCAGTAGATAGTTATATGCATCTGAAGACAAAGCCAGATCTTCATAAGAGAATGTGTCTTACAGATTTAACATCAGATGTTGACTAAATGATCCTTAAAATTCTGGTAATGGAGGACAACTTCCAAAGCCATATACATATAAACCGTGTAACAGAGACTTTTTAAAATCTAAATCATGGACTTTGAAACCAGATAAATTAGACTTGTATCCTATTTTCTAACTGTATACTTGGAAAATTAGTTCAGCTCTACTTCCCCACCTGTAAAATGGAAATAATAAAGACTTCAAATGATTGTTGCAAAATTTAAACAATTTATGTAAAATACTTAACATATTCTCTGGACACAGAATAGTAACAAACGGTAATAAGTGGAATGACTTTTTAAAATCTTCTGGGTTATTTTGAGAGGAAAAAAAGAGTGTGTCAGTTCAGAAACATTACCCCATTAGGCTTTAGAGACGTAACTTTTGATAAATTACTCAGTGTGATCATATAGCTATGGGAACAACATTCATGTAGCTGAACCAGAGCTCCCAGCCCCACCTCGTAGAACTAAAATAAATCAAATAGAGGACTGGGGAAACCTGTCAGAACTGTTGGTGCTGGTGCACTCTACTCCAAGGGAACCCTTCACAGGCAATGAACATCTTGTAAGTGTCAGGCACTAGGTGGAGGCTAGAAAATTGAACACAAATTCCTGACATTATGTTGGACTTACAACCCCTTAACCTGAATGTTTCCTCAAATAAATCCAAATTCTCTGTGGTCCCTTGCCAGGCCTCAGTTCATCTCTGGATCCCTAGCATAAACTTAGTATGTAGCAAGTGGCAGGTGCTAGCTAAGTATTTCTCGATAGAATGATTTTTTTTTCTTTTTTGAGACAGAGCCTCACTATGTTGCACTTGGTAGAGTGCCGTGGCGTCACAGTTCACAGCAATCTCCACCTCTTGGGCTTAGGTGATTCTCTTGCCTCAGCCTCCTGAGCAGCTGGGACCACAGGCACCTGCTACAATGCCTGGCTATTTTTGTTGTTGTTGCAGTTTGACTGGAGTCAGGTTTGAACCCGCCACCAGTATATGGGGTCGGTGCCCTACTCACTGAGCCACAGGTGACGCCTGAATGAATGAATATTTTTTGCAATAGTCCCACAAAAATCATGGTGGCAAATAGTTCTCTTTGTAGGTAAATGATAATAGCCTTCAACATTGAACAAAACACCTCACCCTATATGGGGCTCTGTGTCTCATCTGTGTAACCAAAATGGGGCTGAGAAACCCCCACACGGAACCACATCAAGTGATATCTGAGAGCCTCCTGGCTCTAACCATCAACTCTTTGGAAGCAACTACTGAAAACACTGCATATTTACACACACACACACAACAACAACAACCTCACAGGAATGAGCACCTTAACAAAATAGTCACTCTAGGATAAGGAACAGATATTTAATTTTCTAAAGAGGCACAGTCTTAAAAGTATTTTGACCTGATTCCAGGAAGCATAAATTTACAAAAATTAAAATATTGAAAGCACATTTTTCTAAGGAATATTCCAGAAATGATTACTATATTTAAAAGAATGAACAGAAGGGCCAGGCATGGTGGCTCATGCCTATCATTCTAGCACTCTGGGAGGTCGAGGTCGGTGGATTTCCTGAGCTCTGGAGTCCAAGACTAGCCTAAGCAATACCAAGACTCCATCTCTATTAAAGATAGAAAAACTGAGGCAAGATGATCACTTGAGCCCAAGAGGTTGAGGTTGCTGTGAGCTATGATGCCATGGCACTCTACTCAGCATGCCAGAGTAAACTGTCTCCAAAAAAAAAAAAAAGAAGAAAGAAAGAAAGAAAGAAAGAAAGAAAGAAAGAAAGAAAGAAAGAAAGAAAGAGAACATTGAACAGAATGATGGCATCTACGACATGAGGTTTGACTGACTCAGGCTCACCCGTGGGCTCCTTCACATGGGGTTTAGCCTAAATGCTTAAAAACATACACAGTCCCCATCCCCATTCCCTTCCCCTGAGATTGCCCTAATTCTGTGTCTGGAAATCCATAACCTGGGTTTCCATATTGTTTCAACCTTCCAGGTGATGCTAGTTCCAGATATGAGAACCACTAGCTTAAATCAACTCCAGGACCTTCCCATTGCCAGTAGTCAGTGAAGCAGGCAGGAGAGAGAGACTGTAGTATCTGTCCTTGACTTGCCTGGTCTGAATACCCAGAAAGATGCACCTTCCTTCTTTAGCCCTCTTCAGCTCTCTTTCTGAAAGCTGCAAACCACATCTGAGAGGCTATCCATCTTGCCTAGACTTCTGCTCTTCTATCAAAGAGCCACGCTTCCCTGCACAAACTTCCAAAGACTGTCTCAGGGTCCATGTGTAAATCTGATGTGTCTAGATGCCCATCATTCTCTAACCTCTGAGTTTCTCTAATCCCCAGAAGCTAAGCCACTCACTCAGAGGCATCAGCTTAAAAGTAGATTAGAGGATCCTGCTTTACTATTCTCCAGGTTCTTTCCAAGCCCAATTTCATCTAGACCCTGTGATCTAAACCTTCTCCTTTGCAAAGATTTCTGGACCAGAGAACAAAATTGCAGCCTTGTCACACGGAGGTGAGTGGTTCAAGCCAATCATCCTGTAAGCTTCCTTAACATCAGGCACCAATATGATTAAATACTTATTTGTGCAACTTTTCTTTGGTAGCACCTAACACCATTGTAATTTGATCAAAAAGTTGTGTCATTACATAATAAGTCTCCCTAAGATAGTGGTTCTCAACCCTCCTAATGCCGCGGCCCTTTAATACAATTCCTGTGGGTCACAAACTGCTGCCTAAGAGATTGTAGCCTTATGAGGACAAGGACTTTCAAGAATGTTCTCACACCCATCACAGCACCTGTGTAGAGCCTGGTACCCCAGGAATACGAGGGAATGGTCTTGAATGTTGTTGCACAAAGACGTGGGTTTCCTGCCCTTTGGGAAAATGCTTTTTCAGAATCAGGTAGTGGATATTTAGTGCCTGTATCAACCATGGGAATTCTTAGTTCCTTAACCTGAATTCTAGAGGACTGACTAAGCAATCATGAGATGCATGGGGGCAAGGCAGAAAGAGAGCTGGAAGCTGCAGGTAACTCTGGCTTCCCCTGTTCAGAACATAAGTCCATAGTCTACAGAGGTCGGTACTAGCTCAGGGGGAAGGCTGATGAGCAGATGAAAGCCCGTCCTTTGCTCCTCTGATGACACCTTGCAGGGCAGATATGCTTTGTGACTGAATCAATATTCTGCTTCGGGTTAAACACCTAAGCAAGGTCTGCATTCTGAAGGATATTTACTGGGACTTGAGAAATTAGAGAAGGGAAGGAGAGGGAGATGAGATAAAACAAGGGAAAAAATTTAAAAGAGAGAGAAAAAGCGAGTCCAAGAGTTATAAATAGTAAGTCAAGGTCTATTTTTGTCCCTGACTTATTCACAAAGCACTTTCTCTCCTGATAAGCTAAAGCATCTCTCCTAAATCCTCACATAATATTTGAGTAATACATGTATAGTGGGGATGAGATATTTTTAGTATATTTTACAGAGTCAGGGAAGCTAAAGGGAATTTGTAAGGATCTAGCATAACTTAGCATCAGAGGTTTTAGAGCTGTGATGGATTCTCTAGAAAGCTTCTGGTTCAAACATCTGTCTTTGGACAGGTAATGTTTAATTTTTCCAGCATCATAGATAACATGAGTTACTGCTAAGCCTGTTACAAGGATGAGCATGACGATAGGGGCTGAAAAGCATATCATTTGATCCCATAAACACAGTGCTTTCCAAAAATCTGTTCATTACCTAACAGCCAAAACCTTATTCAAGTCACCCCGTGGTTCCCAGGCTCATTAGAATTTATGTCAAAACTCTGATGAATAATTTCCGTGTCCTAGGTGCTGTTCAAATTCCTTTAATCTTCACCACAATCTTGGAAGACAAATACTATCTTTACCTCCATTTTATAAAAGAAAACACTAAAGCACAGAGAACACAAGTAACTTGCCTAAGATTGCACAGTTAAGTGGCTGAGCCAGGACTATGAAAGCAAATATTCCACCCCTCGAAGTCTGGCCTCTTAATTTCTGCTCTTCAATGCTTATTAATTTTATATTCTATAAATCCATTCCCTTTAGGGAACAAACCACCTTCCAGAATGCCTTGTTCTTCCCCCTCTCAAAGAAAACCATCTTTAGAAAGTCTTAATAATTTTATTACAATGTAAACACCCCCAGAGGAGATGTGAAAACTAAGGTTCATGAAAGACTGCACCAGGCACCGGCTCTCACTCGCTGCCCATGAGTACAGCAGCCAAGAGGGAAAAACACACCCAAATCATTACCCCAGATAAAGATAGGAAGGGCGAGCAAAGACTCATTCAGGGCCCGTTTTGTATTCACTTGTCATTTCCCGTCTATCTGTGAGCTCGTGTTGCCACCGTTCTCTCTCCCCAAATGGGAGCCTGCATTTCCCGCCCGTCTCCCACGTCATCTCTCCGCCAAAATACGTCACTTGTTATGAAGTGACTGGAACATCGAGGCCTGTATCTGTCCCCAGATAACGGCCCATATGAACCCTGCCTCCTGCACCTGCCTCAGTGCACCTGTCCCCAGGTCTAAAAAGAGCCTGGAGACACCCCTCCCCCACTAGGTTGGAAGCTCCTCCAAGGAGAGCATTTATTCTTTTTACTTTTTGTGTGTGTCCCTGCACACACAGCCCAGAGCCTTCCCAAAAGGAGATTTTCAGTAAATGTTTAGTGAATGTAAAACCAGCTTCTAGCCAGTGGTTCTCAAACAGGGGTGATTTTCCCCCCTCTCAAGGAATAGTTGACAATCTGGAGATACTTGGGTGATCACAGTGGGAGTGGAGATGCAAGTGGACCTAGGGGTTAGAGGATAATGCCCACGACAAAGAATTATCCAGCCTGAAATGTCAATAATGCTGAGGGTATGCTCTGTTCTAATTCAGTATAGTTCTTTTATCGAGGAGAAAAAGAAAAACCCTGAGAACTGAAGAGATGGAATTTCTTGCCCTTCAGAACGGTGGCAGAGTCAGGCTTAGAATCCCATCCCCGGGGCTTCCAGCCCAGGCCCTTTCCTTCACTGATAGATACTCCAGAAATCGGGACAGCTCTCTGCAGATCACTCATTTGGTTTCCTAAACCAAACAGACTCATGCTAAAAAGAGAATCTTAGATTATAGCATGATTTCCTGATGTCTATTTTTACCTAAAAAAAAAAAAAAAAAAAAAAACTACATAGCTTGGTGTATATAAATAAGGCAAATGTTGTGTGCATACAAACTTTAACTGATTTTTTTCCTTTAGTCTTCCACCGCCTGATGAAGCATTGCTTCTTATCCCTCATTTCTTTATAGATGGGTTAACCACTGACTAAATAAGAGTAAATTAAAGACAGGAAGTGGTCTTTAGGTATATCTCTGTCTCTCTCTGTCTCTCTCTCTCTTTCCCCTTATCTGAAACAAATCTGGCAAAAAGTTAAATCTGTTAACTTTGAGTAGTAGTTGCATTATTTTGTATTTTTTTAACCCTAGGCAAGACATCCTCCTGCAATAGTAAACTTCAGCTCCAGCTGTCCCGAAGCCGCTGATGATCCCCCAAGACAACTTATTTTCACAGCTGTTTGCAGGGTCCAGAAGGCTGAGTGAAATATGAGAAGCAAAATCTTTGGGTCTAGACAGCTCTGCCATTTACTTGTACAAATTAATCAACCACTCTGAGACGGAATTTTCTTTTCAAAAATGGAAATTCTTTAAAAAGCAACAATTACAGGGATAGTTAAAAAATAAAAGATGAATTAAATTTCTTCTGAGAAGAATGAGCAGGAACTTGATGAGAATAATAGATTTCTGCCTTTTCACTGTCAACAGAGCTCTTCCTTTTTCTCTCTCTCTCTCTTTATCCTTCTTAAGAAGACTAAAAATACCAGGGCAAGAGCTAATTTCTCTCTAGTCAACTATGGCTACCCACATTTTTTCAGACACTACAATATGTTAAATAGGTTTGCTCTGGGAGCCAACCTGCTGGTTCAGTTCTGTCCCAATGAGTTTTTATCATCTGGTGTGAGTTGGCCGTGGCATGGGGCACTTGTGGGGGTCATGAGGGACAGACAGGAATGACTCTGTCCCAGCCCCCCTTAGGAAATCCACTATTTAGTGAAGAAAGAAGACGGGACACATATGATCCTAAAACTGCATGGTGGGGGGTCGGGGGGGGTGTCCATGCTCTGCAGGGGGTATTCATTTGTTAGCATCAAACAACAGACACTGCTTCTGGCTGGGCACTGGGAAGAATCTTCATGGAAGTGTAGACTTTACAATTGACCCTTCAGGGAGCAAAAGAATTCAAGCAGACTCTCCAGAGGAACACATTTTAGCAAGAGAGAACAGCCCAGTTCCAGAAGGCAGAGCGTAGAAATGTGAGAACAGTGGGTTCCCAGGTGGGCTGGCTCTGTAATGGGGCTACCGTGAATGTGCCTTCTTTGTTTACTCATTCACTCATTCATGCATGCATTGTGTATTCTTTTATTTATTCCATAGACAAATGGGGGCTACTAAAAGTTTTGGAGCAAGGATGTGCCTATAGGAAGGTCTTTCTGCAGTGCTGAGAAGACCAGATGTGTCAATCGGAACTGGGAAGGGAGGACAAGATAAAGATGCATAAAGCTTTCAAATCGCACTCTGCTTACGAACTCCTCTTTTGGAACTAGAAGCATAGGATCTGACATTTGGATGGGGTGTGATAGGACATCTCCTACAAGTGCAAGACTCAGTGGGGTTACAATTTCTGCCTAAGTGTCTACCATGATGGGCAGGTCACTGGTGCATAGAATCACCCAGGGTGTGAGAGAACAGCTCAGTTCTGCAATCTAGGAGGTGGAGAGGTACCCGGGAAAGGCCCCAGATTTTCATCTGCTGACACCTGGACTCAAATCCAGCTATTCCTCTGGGAGCACAGCAACCTTGGAGAGGCTGCTTTCTGTTAAAAAAGGAACAATAATCCTTAATAAAGAGGGATACAGTGATATACAATGAGCTATTTTACCCACCAAGGCCAATCACAGTAGACACATATTCCCTTTGGTTTAAGCCAAAATCTCCCTCCTTGCTTGACCCATTCATGGGACCTAATTTCACCTTCTGGAAGCAACAGTATACTTGCTTGCAATTTCACAAGACAATATTAGAAGACAGCGGCCATGTTCCCACGAGTCTTCTCTTTCCTAATGCAAATGTCTCCTTCCTCAGACAACTTTTCCAAAGCACTTATCTTTACAATCCTAATATATACACTGGGATGACATCAAATTCTTGGTCTGTAAGATAAGACTAGTTCTACATAGAATGAGGGGCAGAAGTAGAGTTTCTCAGAAGCAGTCCAATGACATCATTCCTGTAACGAGCGAGTTTTCTTGACTAAAAAGGAGACAGACAACTGGCCATATTGATCTCTGCAGCAACTTCTGGGCCCCTGTCTATTCCCTCCAGACCCTGTTCTAACAAGTTCTCAAACATAGTTCACGACAAGCCACTGGCGGTGGGGAGGGAATTGAGAACTGCTGGTGTAAGACACATGGATCAGTGTTGATCTGACTACCCAAAATAAACCAAGACTAGCAAGACCAAAATAACTTCAACACTTCATGCTAAAGAGGCAGTGATGAGCTCCTGTGAAGGTGGCACATGCAACAGCCCACAATTAGCCTGGCCTTGGGATCTGAGCTGCCAAGATGAGGGAAGAAATAAAACCAGCAGGAGAGACCTGATGCCCTTCCTACTAGTATGGAGAGCACTCTGATTCTGCCTTTGGTAAACTGGAGCCTCTTTTCCAGCTGACCTGCGGCTCACAGCAAAGACACTTAGCATTGACCATTCTCTATGGATCAGGCTCTAAGGTCTTGGGGATAACAAGGATGAATACAGCATTGTGGAGTGTTGGCTGGGGAGACTGCCACTGAGGAGCATTATGGTCTTACAGTGGGCTGGATGAAACAAGGAAATCAAAACATAGGTTGTGGACTTCAAATCTAAGGTCAAGGAGGAGGCATAGAAAAGAGACAGATGCAAACAAAGCTGAGCTTAATATACTGCCATAAGAGTTAAGAGAGATTTATTCTAAGGGACATTGGTGGGTTGGAAGCAGAGTCAAGGAAGCCTTCTCAAAGTAGGTAGGATAGGCTCAGCGCCTGTAGCTCAGTAGTTGGGGCGCCAGCCACATGCACTGAGGCTGGCGGGTTTAAACCTGGCCCAGGCCAGCTAAACAACAATGACAACTACAACCAAAAAAACAGCCAGACATTGTGGTAGGTGCCTGTAGTCCCAGCTACTTGGGAGGCTGAGGCAAGAGAATCACTTAAGCCCAGGAATTAGAGGTTGCTGTGAGCTATGACACCACAGCGCTCTACCCAGGGTGACATAGTGAGACTCTGTCTCAAAAAAAAAAGAAAAAACTTAAAAGTAGATAGTATAAGACTTAAATTTCACAGGGATTTTACCAGGCTGAAAAAAGGGGAAGAAAATTCCAGGCCAATGGAACACAAGCCCAAAGCCTAAGGAAAGAGTGTCTAGAAAAAGGGCAAACATAGGGGTATGAGAGACTTGAAACCCATAAACAATGTGGGTTTTTTTTTTTTTTAAAGCCTTTAACTTTGAAAACTACATGAAACAGATTACAGTAAGAATCCTCTGGCAACTGTGTAGGGAACAAGTTGGAAGAGAAACACCAGAAGCAGGAAGGTGAATTAGAAGACTCTTGCCCAAGCAAGAGATGAAGCCCTGGGCCTGGGCAGCGGCTTTAGGGGTGGAGAAGAGATGGTAGATTTGATAAACGTTCTGGACAAAGAGCTAAGCTGAAATGTGGCACATCCCTGGGTCATGATATAATGCCATAATTGGAGACACGGCAAAAAGGTTAAGTCCCAGTATTCCCCAGGTGCAATACAGGAGAACCACTCCAAAGAAGAGCCACATTTATTCAGGTATTTATGTTCTGCAAAAGCTCTAAGGATAAATTGCATCCTTTATTCCCCAGAATATTAATGCCATGCTATGCTCATTAGTTGTAATGCCATTTATTATTTAAAAATCAATATTTGGGGGGGTTTTGTTTGTTTGCTTTTAAGAAACTAGGTCTCACTCTGTCAAGGGTGGTGTGCAGTACCACTATCACAGCTCACTGCAGCTTCAAACTCCTGGATTCCAAAAGCAATTCTCCTGCCTCAGCTTCCTAAGTAGCTGGACCTACAGGCACTGCATACGCCACCAGACCTGGCTAATTATCTTTTTCTCTTTGAAGACAGAGTCTTGCTATGTTGTCCAGGTTTGTCTTGAGTTTGAGTTCCTGGTCTCAAGTGATTCTCCTATCCTGGCCTGCCATTAAAATTGTTTTTGAAAGGTAGGCTTTATTGCCTTACATTCATAAGTTTGAGTGAGTTTAAGCACCTTGCCCGAGGTCACAGTGAATAAACTTTTGGCTTATAAACAGAGAGGAACAAAGCAAGAAAACATTTCAACAGATATTAAATTGAAAAGAAAAGTCTACATCCAAGGAGCCTCAGTGGCCCAGACTGTGTGCATTATAAAAACTACAATGGAAACAGTTTCTTTCACACATTTCTGGCAGCAGTGCTAACTGATACAACCTTTTTGGAAGGAAATTTGGCAAAACTTAATAAAATGTCACATGCACTTACTTTTTGGCCCCCAAATCTTACTTCTAAGAATCTATCTGTAAACTACCCCTCCAGCAATCTGAAAGTACATATTTATCGCAGCATTGTCTGCATACACAAAACCTGGGAAACAACTTAAATACGCAGACATTAGAGAGTGACTGGATAAACTGTGGTACTTCCACACGTTACAGCATTATGCTGCCATAAAGTAAATGAGTCAGATCTCCATGAATTTGTGTGGAATGGCGTTAAAGATCTGTTTCTAAGTGGAAAGGGAAAAGGACAAACTATTTTCTGTAGAGCATGCTCCCTTTTATATGTATAAGAGAGAAGAGAATATAAGAAATAAACACATATCTGCTCATTTATGAGGAAGAAATACAGAAAGGATAAAGCAGAAATGAGAAATTGATCACGTACAGGGGGTAAGTAGGAAATAGATGGGAAGAAAATGGAGTGGTGGGAATTGAGGAAGAAGTAACATTTCTCTGAATGTATCTTCCATTTAGCCAGGACTCTCAAACCTCAATAGGCTTTGCCACACTCGTAGAGTAATTAAATTATTAAAATCAACCAGGATATAGGGGGAGGAGGACCTCAAGGGGTATAAATAGCAACAGATGAACCAAACTCCTCAAGGAGGGACAGCACAGCCACAGCGAGGGATGTGAGCAGGGAGAGACCTACCTAAGTGACCTTGGAAACAGTATTTTGACTACACACTGAAGGCTCTAGATAAACACAACTCCGGTGCCCAAATGCTGCACTTTGGTTAGTATATTTGTTTTTCACACAAGGGTATGAGTTAGAAATGTTGAAATGCCTCTGTATGTCTACTCGAATAGAGCAAATGAGTGAATATATTGTGGATAATAAAATTCCAGGTTCCCCATGTTGTAGAAAGGAGTTGCAAATAAGTGTGTGTATATATAGATACAGATAGAGATATATGTATATGTCTATATACATACACAGTTGTTCCATAAAAATGAGGGGGTCAGAGTACTTTCTGTGCATATCCTTGAGCTCCCCAAAACTTAACCACTGATATGGCCTACTGTTGACCAGAGCCATAATGAAAACAGAGTCGATTAACACATATTTTATATGCAATACATACTATATACTATAGTCTTACATCTTACTGTAATAAACTAGAGGAAGATTGTCATCAAGAAAACCATGAAGAAGAGAAAATATATTTACTATGCATTAAGTGGGAGTGGAATATCATAAAATTGCTCACCTTTCTGGTGTTGAGTAGACTGAGGAGGAAGATGGGAGGCTGGTCTTGGTGCCTCAGGAATGGCAGAGGCAGAAACAAACCTGCTCCTCAGAGGACCCACACGGTTCAAATCTGGGTTGTTCAAGGGTCCCTGTGTAGACAGATAAGTAGCTAGAGAAATAAACATGTGTGTGTTGTATGAGTAAGTAAATATATGTATATTCCACAGCTGTCTCTGAAAAGAAGTCTTAGACGCCAAATATCTCAACAACAACACGCAAACCCAGCACCCATATCTTGGTTTCTAAACATCATTCCTTGATAAAAGGAAATAGAGTTCTTTGAGAAGTGGTTGATTCCAGGGCAGAAGCAAGGATACTTAGAAAATGAGGCTAAAATAACTTAGGATTTTAGGAAACAAGGAAATGCTCCAAAAAATGATGAGGATGTGTTGAAAAGATACAGCAGCCAACTTGAGTAACCTACTGCTAACTAAATCTGAGAGAGCTCAAGTAACACATAAGAGTAGTGAGGGATTAGAACCCACGAACTAAAATAAATATTCATAAAGCCCATACTGAAATGAATAAATAATTGAATAATAAATGAGAAAGAAGAATAGCTCTTTCTTATACTAAAATTTGGTTAATAATGATAAAATGAATATTAGAAATAAAAAGTGACCATGAGTAAATACCACAGCAAATGTTGCTGAAAGAAAGCATTTTTAAGGCATGCTAAAATTCAATGGGCAATAATATAAGGAGAAACAGGATATTTGCATAGTCTCAAATTATGTTCCCACAAGACACTTACTCATTACAAAGGGGAAAACATGCTTACTGTGGAGAAATCTATGAGTGTTTAAATCAAATGATCAAAATTAATATCATCAATAGTGGGACAAATTTCACCTCACTTACCTACAAATAGGATATAGGGAGATGGACAAAGAACATAATATAACCTCTGTGGTAATCTTGCCAAAATATATTAACTCATCTGATCAAACAAGCCCAGGTTGAGAGCCAGGCTGCAAAGTAACAACTAACCTGTATTCTTCCAAAAACATCAAAACCAAGAAAGAAGGGACGAGAAGGGACAGAAAGGAGGGAAGGGAGGGGAAGGGAGAAAGCAAGAGGGACAGGCAGTCTGAGGAGCTGGCACAGACCTAACAACTAAGTCGATGTGGGATTCTGACTGGATCCTGAACCCAATAAAGGCTGTATTGAGACAAGTGGTAAGTTTCAAATAAAGTCTGTACATTAGTTAATAATACTGCACTACTGTTAATTTCCTGACAATAGGGAACGCTGGGTGAAGAATGTATGGAAATTCTATTTTTCAAAGTTTTCTGTAATTATTAAATTATTTCCAGTTAGGAAGCTAAATACATTTTTCATTCTGTTTTGTGCTACTGTAATAAAAATACCACAGACTGAGTAATTTAGAACAAATGGAAATTCATTTCCCACAACTCTGGAGGCTGAGAAGTCCAAGGCAAAGATGAGAACATCTGTTCCTGAATTGTATCTTTTGTAATAAACTGGTAATAGGGAGTAAACTTTTCATGAGTTTTGTGAATCATTCTAGCAAATAATCCAACTAGTCGGTGGAAGGGGGTAGAAACCCTTGACTCTATAACCAAGACCAAATGTGGGAATTCTGGGCACCCAATATTTGTCACTGGCATCTGATGTGAGGGCAGTAGCTGGGACTGTGCCCTTAGACCTGCGGAGTCTAACATTAACTCCTGGTAGTTAGTGCCAGAACTGAATTGCACTGTAGAATACTCAGTTGTGTTCAGAGAGTTGGAGAACTGGTTGTGTGTGAAAAACATCCACACATTGGGTGTGAGAAGTGTTATGAGTAGAAACCATTTAGACAACTCAACTCATTAATTTTCATAGTGGCAGAGTATCCCTACAAGATGCTTATTAATTACAAAGAGAAATTTAAATCATTACAGTGGGAAAGCTGGGAGACATTGCCTTACCCAAATGATCAAAGTTCACCTCAACCGTAGTAAGTAAGATGTATCAAAACTTCTGACGCAGCTAGGCACCTGTGGCTTAAGCGGCTAAGGCACCAGCCACATACACCGAAGGTGGCAGGTTCAAATCCAGCCTGGGCCTGCCAAAAACAACAATGATGGCTGCAACCAAAAAATAGCCAGGCATTGTGGCGGGTGCCAGTGGTCCCAGCTACTTGGGAGGCTGAGGCAAGAGAATCGCTTAAGCCCAGGAGTTGGAGGTTGCTGTGAGCTGTGATGCCACAGCACTCTACCCAGGGGGACAGCTTGAGACTCTGTCTCAAAAAAAAAAAAACTTCCGATGCACTGAGACCTGCATAACATCCCTTCTACAGAGAGATCCGTCCGACAGTCTCATCCACACCACTGCAGTGAGTTTGAGACCATCTTTTCTGTTTTTTCTTGAAGAAAAAAACAAAAACAAAAACAAAAACACTTAGCCACTAATATTTCTGGCTCATAGCAATGACACCCATGGATGATAGAAAGCTGAAATTCTTCAATTTAGCTGACTTTATCAATAATCCCCAAATAATAAATTCATGTTGATGCAAAATAAGCCCTCATTCTACTTGGGGAAAAAATTCAATTAACAACTGAATCATGTAGAGCCACCCCATGGTTAAGGAGATTTAGTTATTCATTGCAACCTAAAATTGCCTGTGGTGGTGGGCAGTGCAATTTCTCTCTTTTAGCTTTGCCAGCCCTCAGCAACCTTCCCTGGCTTCCACCCATTACAAAGCAAATTCAAACAAAAAATCACCAGGGGTTGAAAGACTTAAATTGGATTACACTCACACTGTTTAGAAAATAAGATTTTGCTGGTAGTTGCTTCAACTAAGCAAATATCCTTACATTAGCCTAGGGTTCGTTTGTATTCTGATGGTGATTATTATTTTTACTTACAGGTGTCTGCCTTTTAATACATGGGGAAAGGGAGAAATTAAGTGTGATTTCAAGATGAAATGGACATTCTGCTGTTCAGTAACCAGAGTTTCTGACATGGGATTACGATTGTGGGTGACATTGAAATTACATGCAGCTTTATTAAACTCTATTTCTTTGCAAAGTTATCTACTGAGGCTGTAAATATACGGTTTTCAAATGTACATCAGAGCCAGGAACCAAAAATACAGGTGCTTGGGATTTCCCCCAAGCATTCTGTATCAAAATCTCTAATAGTGGCACTCACACAGCTCTATTCTTTACACCATTCCCCACTATTGTACTTGACAGGTAGATTTTTATTCCTTAGTCCTCTCTTCATGTTCCCTCCTTCTTAGTCTCCAGGGTCCATTACTGCTCTTTATGACCATCTGTGTTCTTTATTTAGCTCCCATGTGTAAGTGGTGAGTGGTAATGTCAAACATTCCACCTAAGTCTATCAGACTCCATTAGATATTATGTTTATTATGCTTGTATTCTTGAAATGAGCATTACTACTTCAAAAGTTAATATGAAAATTAAATAAAATCATTCACATGCATTACAAATGTTAATATGTTATACTAAATATCGGGCTAAGTTTCTCATGAACTCATTCTTAAGTTACCACTGTGCCTATCAGCTTTAAATAACTGGTTCCCAAACTTTAATTTCATACTTCCATACTTTTGTTAGTTTAGAAATGTATTAATATACATATAAATATGTAAAACATTTAGAACAGTCCCTGGTACACAACAAAATAGATAAACTGTCAAATATAACTATTATGATTGTTTCTCTTATAAAATTACATAATAAATTAGAAGAAAATAAGTTAATTTTTATTTAAATTTTACTTATTAATGATATAATTTCCTTTTGTTTTAACTAGAAATATTAATTAATTTTAGTAAAAAAATATGATTGAATATGCTTTATTGCTTTTAAATATCTGGACAAAACATTTTTTGGTACCATGACTTGATGACTTGGTTCTCAATTTATTCTAATTATTCTAATTTTGTTTCTATTTTAATGACTGCCATACTTGAAAATATACTTTATAAAGAAAGTAGTTCCATATGGAAAATATGGATAACATACAACTTATCATAATAACTTTATTATTAAATCATGGTACCTACTATTTTGCCCCATCTACCAGTAATTTTAAGCTTTGTGTTGATATTTGACCAGTGAATTTCCATCTTCCATAATGTCAATCTTTTTTGCAAATTAATGGAAGGTATTTCATATTTAATTTTTCCAAATGGTCTCAAAATCTACTTAAAAATCTTCATTTGGAAAGCTTAAAAAGGCTTAGAAAATTCCGTTTCAAGCCATAGTATGGAAGTATAAGAATTTTATATAAAATATATATCAGCTTCAGTCTCAGGAACAAAAGTACATAATGAGGAAAATATTTTAAAGCATTTACTTTTAAAATCCTTTCTCCAAAGCATGAGTTTCTTTCAAAAGACTATTCTTTATTGTTGAAAACATTACTTTTACCTCAAAGGGATCAATTAAGTGAGTATATTTTATTTGAAACTTCTTTTAGATAACATCTTGCCAATAGCCATTGTTATTTCTTACAATTTGGTTGAAAGTTCAAACCAAAAAGATGTGGTAATTTTCTTCTTTCATTTTCTTCTTATCTCCAACTTGAATTATTAGTGTCATTTTGACCTGCAGTTTCTTTTCAGGAAATATTTTAAATCACTTGTACATTTTAAGAGGGTAAGTTTAGTCAAAATAGCAACACAGAGTATAAATCCATTTCACCAGGAATAGGCAAACTGCAACATGCCACAACATACTGAGAGCAAATGAATGAATGAATGAAGAAGCCACTATCAACCTCGGGTTCAGAGCTCCAGCTCTTGTAGTTTTGGATGTGCTTTGTTTTCTTGGCAAACTATATTTGAAATAGAACTACATAACCTACTACTTAAGTCATAGATCCAGTATCAATCCATATATTACATAATAGAAAAGCTTAAAATTTCTCTACTTTTTAAGGTAAAATCTAATAGAAATTGAACTTTTGGGCAGCACCTATGGCTCAGCAAGTAGGGCGCCCAGCCCCATATACTGAGGGTGGCAGGTTCAAACCCTGCCCTAGCTAAACTGCAACAACAAAAAAAATAGCTGGGTGTTGTGGCAGGCACCTATAGTCCCAGCTACTCAAGAGGCTGAGGCAAGAGAATCACCTAAGCCCAAGAGCTGGAGGTTGCTGTGAGCTATGATGCCACCGCACTCTAACAAGGATGACAAAGTGAGACTGTTTGTTAAAAAAAAAAAAAAAACTGAAGTTTTGATATTTTCTTCAGGTACTTCATCGATATTCTTGAACATCCCTAGAATATATACACCCTGTTTTGGAGACAACAGCACTAGACTGTCTCGTGCCAACAGCGCCACCATGTGGTCAACGAAAAATTACATGATACATGCTTTGCTCATATCTTCCCTCATCTTTCAATTAAGAGAATGTCAGCACTCACAGCTTCCCCTCTTTCTTCTGTTTTACACTCTTTTATTGTTAACTCTACTCCAATCAAACTCAAACATATTCATATACATTCTTTTAAACTCCATTTCTCATTCAACTCATATTACCCATGAACATTTCTTTTCCCCCGCTCCTTGTTTCTATATGCTGAAAAATTACTCTAATTATTTATTATAAGCATAAAGATAGCACTAGTTATTTGTCTGCATGTAAGAAGATAGAAACCTTCCATTTCAAACTAAACGCAAACACAATAAGTACCACTCTTCTCAGAAGCCTCTGCAAAATTCTCCTTAGAATTACTGTTTTTCACATAAACTTCTACCCTTATCTTTATCTTCTCCTAATTTTGTCTGTTTGCCTTAAGCATTAGAATTCAGAAACACATCTCAAACTTTTTTTTTATTCATTCTAATGTTGTTCTGTCCCAGGAGGTTCCAAACCTTGGTAAGATGGAATAAGCACTATCTTACCCTATGTCTCCCACTGAGAGCTCCCACTGCAGTGATGAAATTGGGACTGAATACATGGAACAGCTACTTGGGGACTCTGAAAAGTAAATAGCAGGAATATTGGGAGAGAACCTCAGAATCTGAAATACCACCAAACCACTGGCGAATTTTTTATTTTTGTTTTTTTCTTCGGGTCTTCTGCAGCCTACAGCTCAGAAATGAGAACCAGCACGGAGAACTCGAAGGGAAAGCTTTTCATTCTGCCTCAAGGAGTGAAAGGAGAATTTCTAACATTTAAACAACACAGTGAACATATTCCTCCCTTTATTTTCTTCTGTTTTTTCATACCCCAGTCCCTGAGTAATCTCCTGGTAGTGGTGGCAGAGTCTCTCTAGAAGGAGCCCACCAAAGGGGGAGGGTCTTGGAGGGTCTTCCTCTCTCATCACTGGAACTGAAATTTTAAGGAAGTAGAGGACTTCCCGTTGATTTTTAATCTCTCCTTGTTCTTTTAACAGTTGGCTCTGGATATAGGCATAGTCACAAAGATGTGTGCCAGAGCTAGAAAACTAAAGCCCAGCTTTCTACCTAAAGGAGCCAAAGAGAGACTCCAGGGTAACAAGTATCAGCAGATTGCAAAGAAAAGGGCTCCTGAGCTTAACCCCAGTCTGTGTATGCCTGAGGCTGATCCTAACCAGCATACCAAAGGATTTGAGATCATAGGTTCACTCCTGTGTCTGGAAAATATGGGACAGATCTGACTGGAACTATAGACCACAGAAGATGAGTTGAAACTTATAGCCTGAATCTAACCAAGTCAGTTACCTGCTATAACAAAATATGTATTTCTTCATTAGGATTTGCATAAGGCCAAGAGTCTTACAATATTCAAATGTACAGGATATGATCTAGAATTGCTCAGTATATGAAAAACCAAGAAAATATCAATCTACATAGAAAATGACAATCAATACACAGGAACATCAAGATGACACAGTATTGGGCTGAATTATGTGTCTAGTTTCTTAAGCTGAATGTTTGTATGTTGACCAGTTTGTTACAGTCCCTTGGGTGGTCAACTTACAGAGGTTCTACTGGGTCTCAAGGCAATTATGTTGAGCGGTAAAAAAAAATGCCAACTTCCAATGAATCCCCAACAATAAAAAAAAAAAATGCCAACTTCAAAAGATATCATTTTAAATAACACTCATAAACTGACAAAATTATAGTGATGAAGAACAGATTACTGGTTCCTGACTTTGAGATGAAGGGGAGTATGTGACTTTAAAGGGATACCCTAAGGTAGTTTCTGAAGTGCTGTAACTATTCTGTATCCCATTTGTGAAGATTGTTCTGCAAATCACACATGTGTTAGGAATTATATGCTCCCCAATCAATTTTCCTATATAATAACTTAGGGAAAAAAATTAATAAATGAAAAATATATTGCTCTATTTTATTTCATTATTTGTTTGGTAAAATAGTACTTTTCCAAAAATCTTAATTGCCAGATATCAGTTACCTTGTTGAAGAAGTAAACTATGGCAACAAGCCTAGAAATCTAAATTTCAGTGGGAAAAAATATATTTGGGGTTCTCATCATTACTTGACAAAGAAGGATGACATTGATAGAGAAGGCTAACGTGAGTTGGGGTAAAGAGAGTTGTGTGAAGAACATACCTATAGAAATAGGCCCAGCCAAATTGAGTGGGTATGAGTCCTTCCAGGAAGAAAGGAAAGGAGAGGCCTCCTAAGAGGAAAACAGCTGGCCTCAAAGGAGTTTAAACTTTGCATTAGTGACTCGCTTGTCTAAAAGGGCCTAAAAAAACTGTTTTCAAAACAAATAGATTGATCTTCTTGGTCACTAAATTTTGGTTCTACCACACTCCTTAGCATCAGTGGTTAAGGGCATACCAAAGCAAGATGAGTTAATTCTAGAACCAATACTTTCTTATTTCACCACAGATATACATCCATACAGATATGTTATGGATAGATTATACATATAGCTCTTATATATACAAATTTTTATACATATATGTCTACAGATACATACTACCACAATTATAATAAAAGTTGATGTTTTTAAGAGTCTGCCATAGTTTTAAAATAATGTTTGCACATAATACACTTCCATCCAAAGAGTGGAATCTAAATCCCTTCATTTGGAATGTGGGCTTATCTTAGTGACTCACTCTCAACAAAAGAATATGATAGAGCTTATGTTATGGGAAATCAGAGTTAAAGTGTAGTTTATCTCTCTAAATCTCTCTCCCAGATCACTCTGTCCTGGGGGGAAGACAGCCACTAGGCTAGAAGGATCTTCAAATAGGCTTGTCAGTGGGGAGGCCCAAATGGAGAGGAATTGAGACTTCCCACCCACAGCCAGCACCATATGAGTGGGCTGAGTGAGAGGGCCACCTTTGAAGGGGATGCCCTAGCCACAGTCATGCCTTCAAAGTCTTGCAGTTCCAGCCAATGTCTCATTGCAACTTCACAGAAAACCTCAGCAAAGAACAGCCCAGCAAAGCTATTCTTGAAATCCTGAGCCACAGAAATTGTGAAGCATAGGAAAGATTGTTGATGCTCTAAGCCATTATGTTATGCAGCCTTAGATAAGTAATACAAATTCTATGCTCATCAGGCTTCGTATATATTATCTTATTTAATTCTCATAAAGTAGAACATCATGTTTTACAGATGAGCAATGTGCTACCTGGAATTATTGAAGAATTTGCCACACAGCCATGGATCTGGTTCATATATGCTCTGGGATTCAAACTCAGGACACACCATATAGGTCATGTGAGTGGGTGTCATGACCTGAGGAAAGTCATGGAAACCATGAGTGAGAGTGTTGACAGAGGGAGAGGCTATTGAACAAAAGGAGGGAGGGGTCATCAAGTTTAGCTAGAAGAAATGAAAGAGATAATTTAGAAAATGTGGTAGAAACTCTATAGTCAGGTTGAACTTGAAGGTATGGAGTAAAAACCTGGGCAAAGAAATAAGCAAAACAAGGTGAGAAAAAGGCAGAACTGTGAAATGACTTGTGTTCCATTAGTCACAGACAAATGAGTAGCCAAATAATTGATTGGTACAAATCAATCAAAGTGGAGCCAAAGTCATTGTCAAAGCTATACTGCTCATTTTCTATTACTGGTTTCCCTGGCAAAAGACCCCTGCCCACTTTATGGTAATGACATTTAAATGAGAAAAGCACATGCAAAGGAGGTAACTCATGATTCTTCTGGTGCTGGAGTTCACATTTGTCTAGTTAGTTCCACCTTATCAGGAGATCTAGATACAAATTTGGCAGCAAGTTTTGTCCCAGGAAAAGAGGAATATCATGAAAGAGAATAGGGTGAATATGGCTCATAGGCTCAGGGTTGGCTACTTAGAAAAGTCTTCTAGGTACCACTGACGTGTTTCTGCCCCATAACCCTGGTTGGAGTCTGTTAAATAATAAATCTTGTGAATTTTCTTAACCCTCCATTATGATTTTATTGCTTTAGGAAACTCTGAAAGTCAGAGTCCCGGACTGGCCAACTGCTCATTCCCCAGACCCTGTGTAAGAGTTCAGAGCCTTGTAGATGCCCCAAGTAGCTGCTTGGACAGCTCTGCCTGCCTCAGCCAAGGCTTCATAGACGTTGATGGCCCAGAGAGAGGGTATCAATTTCCTAGAGCTGTTGTATAACAAAGTACCACAAACAGGGTGGCTTAGTACAACAGAAATGTATTACCTTGCAGTACACAAACTACAAGTCTAAATTCAAAGTCTCTGAAGACTCGGGTAGGGAGATTTTTCTTTGACTCTTTCCAGCTTCTGGGGGTTTTCTAGCAAACCTTAGCAATCCTTGGCTTGCAACTGTAGCACTTCAGTCTCTGACTCTCCTATCCCAAGACCACCTTCTTTTTGTGTGTCCAGATATCTTCTTATAAGGACACCATCTGTATTAGTTTAGAGCCCATCTTAATGACTCTTATCTTAATTCTATTACATCTACAAAGATCATCTAAAAAATTAAGTCACCTTCTTGAAGTAGTGGTTAGAATCTCAACATAAGGGTTTTTTGGAGAGTATGATGGTTAATTTTACATGTCAACTTTACAGGGCTAAGGCATGCTCAGGTAGCTAGTATAACATGATTTCTGGGTGTGGTATTTCTTGAGAAGATTATCATTTGAATCATTAGACTGAGTGAAAAAAATCCACCCTCACCGATGTGGACAGGCACCATCCAATTCCCAATCTATTGGCCGAATATCAGCAGCAAAGTAGTTGGGAGAGAATTTGTATATACTCAGATGTGCTATTGGTAAAAATGTGCCATTAATGGATGTTTTCAGGGGGGCTGATTTAAGGGCTCACATTGAAATTGTGTCTTACACATCTTCAGGCCATATCCATGAATTATTTGTATACATCAACTCAATTTGCATACATATTTACAATTTGCAAGATACTTAACCACACATGATCTCATTAGCTAGCTATTAGGTAATAGTGATTTTTCTGAAACACAAATCTGATACTACCAGTTCCATCTAGGAGTATGCACCTATGGCTCATGGATGGCTATGGATGTTATCTATTGTGGTGGATACCACATATCATGGAAATTATGCACAGACCTTTTTTTGCTTATCAGCATTCATTAGTGTTTGTGTACTTAACATGTGGCCTAAGACAACTCTTAGATAAGCTTTCAAATCCAGTAGCAGGGCATGGTTGGAAATCCCTAGAGCCCCTTGAAGTACCCAGAGCATCCACAAATTAAAGTTCAAATTCCTTAAAATTATTTATATATTTCTAGAATAGCCAGATCTGTTTTTATGTATTTATTTATTTTTGAGGTAAAAAGCTAACACACATACACTAAAAACTTAATGGATTAAAACAGTAAAACAAATAGCCATTTATTTAGCTCATAATATCATATGTCAGGAATGAGGGCTGGGCTCAGCTGGGAAGTTCTTCTGATTAGGATTAGCTGGGCTCACTCTAGCTTCCATGATCAACTGCAGGTCAACCAGACAATTCTTCTTGCGAAACCTTATCATAGGCTGGAGTAACCATGAAACTAAGGTAAGGGACTCTTATCATCCAACAAACTACTTTTGACCCCAAAAATCTTAGCATCAGGTTTCAAGAATCTTAGCATCAGGTTCCAAAAAGCTCCCATGTGTAAGCATTTTTTCAAATATTTTCTTACATACTATTTGCTAATTTCTCATTGTCCACAGCAAGTCTTACAGCCAACTCAAATTTAAGGGATGAGAAGGGAAAAAAGACTTGCACTACTGATAAGAGAGGAAAAAAAAAGTGACCATTTTTGCCATCTTTAATGACTTCTTTCTGCAGTCTCACCTGTTTCCATCTCTACCTTCACCTCTATACACTCTGCTCCAGCTACAGCTTCCCCGTCTTGTCTCTACCATTCAGTCCTCCAGGGTTTTACTCATGCCAATGCCTTGCCTGTGAGGCTTCTCTCACTATCCAGCTGCAAGTAGGTCCATCCTCGACATCCCTTTCTCCAGGAAGCCCTTCTTCTCTTACCTCCAGACAGGGCTCCATGTTCCTCCTCTCTGCTCTCTGTTTCCTTACAGCCTGTACTGAGCTCTATTATAAATGTCTGTTTTCTTGTCCTCTTACCCCACAAGGTACTTAGGAACAAGACATATTTCCTATCACATATTTGGTGCCTATTGCCATATAGTACCAGGTAGGAGCACAATAGCTTTTGCTGATCAACATGTGAACTGCATATCAATGAGTAAAAGGAAACAGAGGTAGAAAACTCTTTCCCAAATTGATAGGCACAAGATGTATCACAGTAATGGAATTGTAGAGTAAGAAGGAACCTAATTATCTTCTTGCCTATGCATAAATCCTTGGAATAACATGTTTAAAAATTGCTTCTCAGCCCATTGGTCACAGTTGTAGATATGGAAAAGAAGTCACCCCTCATAGAGTTCATTCCATTGATGAAATGTTTCTAGGCTTAAAACTTTCTCTCTTCAGCAATCCCAAATTCTCTTCCGGGAACTCACACTTTTTTCTCAAGACCTGACATATGGTGCCTCAAAGGTAGAGTATAATCTCTTTCCCCGAACACCAGCCCTCCTCATCCTAAACCCAGCACCTGTCCCTCTTAGCATGGATTCTCACAGCTCTTAGCAACTTACTGGCCTTCTTCTGGACATGCCCAGTGTGACCTGTTTTCTCTTGGAAATAACACCGAGAGCTGGGCAGGATATTACACACAGAAGTACTTACCAGACTTTGTGGTAAGTCAAGACAGTCATGGCAGCAGCAAAGCTTAGTACTCAGACGCAAATCTAAACATTAATATAACTTTCCTAAAAAATTTAAACTCTACACAAGCATAGGAATGAGTAAAAACTTCAACTGTGTCTTTATGTTTTTAACTTCTTCTTAGCATTTGCATCTAGATCAAGGCCCCCAGAAGTTCAAAAAATACCAGATTTCAGATAGCAATAGTAGAAAGTAGCAAGAGATACCGAGGTGTGTTTCATCACAACTAGATCATAAGCTTTGAAATGAACCAAAAGTGCATCCAATAACTGGTTCCCAAATGCACCAGGTATGTACTTTAGGACAGGGAGTTAACCTCTCTCAGGCAGTTCCTCAGTAGCCTGTAGAGCTGATGTTGGGATCACATGTGTGTAGTCAGTGCTAATATTTGTCTGAAGCTTGCCCTGTGTCACACTGAATGCTTACACACAGTTTATACATTTTAACATGTACCTACCTCTATGATCAAGATGCTAATAATATGCTTATTTTGTATAAGAGGACATGGAGACTCAGAAGACCAATGTCATTTGCCCAATGTCACAGAGCTAGTAGGTAGCAGAGTTGGGGCACAAAGCCCAGTCTCTAATCCTAGACCATGGGCACCCAGTGAACACTCTAGAAACCTTAGTACCTACAGTCCCACCTTGAAAGGCAAAGAGTGGGGTGATTCCTGTCTGTAAATGGTGATGGATGTGAGCTGCCCCAGCCCGGTAGCCACAGGGCTCACACGGTCACCAGGAATGGTCTGTGGTAACAGTGTGAGAAGACCACTTGGCCAGTCTCCTGGGGTTAAGCTGTGGTGACCAATTGTTTTGCCACTGTGTTGGCACACTTTCCCTGAGATGGCTTAGAAAGCATGACAATTTGAAAAAAAGAAAAAAAAAAAAAAAGGAAAAAGGAAACCTACCCTAATGTGTTATTTTGCTAACAGCCTTAACTTGGCAATAAATAAAGACTGCAAATGGGGAGAAAATGCATAAAACGAAAATGAGCTGAGTGAATCATGAAACGCGCTTTGTACAGTAGATAAATATTCATGTTAAATTACCTTTCCTTCCAACTCCATGGTCCTCCTGTGTGCACTCAGGGCTGAGTGGTTTCAGTCGGCCTTAGTTACCGAAACAGACACGGTGACTTTTGTGAGAGCCTGAGGAGTAACTAAGGACTATTAGCACAAGCCTGAATAATGTCTAATCCCACCGAAAGCCCTGGACACTCAAGCACCCTTTATCTGTTTGGCAAGGGAACGGTAATCCATCTCCTGGTCTTTCCTAGTCAACGGAAACTGAGCTGAGGGAGAAAAGAGAAAAGAAAATCCTTAATCTTAGCAACAGCAGGATCTGGCATTTTAGCTGCAGAGCTTAAAGGAAAAAAAATACAAAAAGCCTTGTTGAAAAGTTCAACTCTAGGTAACCAGGTTCTGAAAGCCTCTTTTGTGTGTGTGGGGAGGTGGGCTGTGTGGGCCAGGAGGAAGGAGGGTCATGCAGGGGTTGCTTGCTGCCTGGCAAGGAGATCTGCTCCCTTCCTGTGGGAAGGGGCGCGGCCAGGTTGCTAAGGCTGGCACTGCTCTGCTCAGAGGGGAAGGCCCCAGCTTGCCTGAGGCTCCTCTGGTTCAAGGGCCAACATTCCTTCCCCGGTTCTGCTCTGGCCTCCCAGTGACCTTGGGATGAAACTGCAGTCACATCCAAGACAGCAACATTTATCTCACTCCTCTGTGCAGCCTTTATCTGCTTCTCTCCCAAGGCACATTCTAAATGTGAGTTATAGGAATTTCCTCATGTCAGCACAGAGTCATGTGCTGGAATCTCACTCCCCAGGGCATCCTAGCATGTCCCTACCCAGGAAAGGGGAGAGCACAGCAAGTACGTGGTATGTGATCGCGTGTGGCTACCATAGCAGGTACTGTTGCCTGTAAAAAGGATCCTACCTAAGTTGTCTCGTACGTAACAGCAGAAGGACTTTACAGTGTCCTTTACAGAGCTGGCTTTCTCTTAGGCTTCAGCAAATTCATTGTATCACCATTTCCTTCAAATAAGAATACATAGTCCATAAAGTTAATTGAGTGTAGCTTTGAGTGTTTATTCTGGCTAATTCAGTAAGCGCTTCTTGAACATATACTATGAGGCAGGAATTGCACTCAGAGCTGATATCCCCAACACAGCTGGTGTTGACAGAAATAACGGAGACGCTTAGACAGAGCAGGTATGAATCCTGGCCCTGCTACCTGCACTTTTGAGACTTTAGTGGTAATCTTTAGCATTTAGCTAAAACTTAAAGTGCCTCAGTTTCTCCATCCGTATAGTGGGAGTAAACTGCAGATGTCAGGATTCAGCGAGATAGAACACAGGAAACACAGTGACACAGTGTCTGGCAGCCAGAGCGCCATGCACAGGTCTGCTGGTACTGAATTGCAGACACTACTTGCAGAGTGGGCTCAGCCTAACGTGGAGCCCAGGGGCAGACTGCAGCCTCTCAGTCTGACTAGCTCTTCAATAGGTATGAACACAGCTCTTCACAGGTAGACAAAGGGGAAATGAGAGGAGAAAGCTGGTGGTAGCCGACCGGTGGGAAGGCAGATTTCTGGGCAGAGGGCTGGCAGGAACAAACTCAGAGAGGGGAACCTATAGGACATTTTAAGAGACATGCCAATTTGTGGCACCTGAGTGAAGCAGAATTAGGAAGTATGTCTACTTTTTATTGGTGTTGGTTTAGTAAATTAGAAAACCTCTATGAACTATCTCTGCCTCTGTATTATTGATATATTTGTGGAAGCTTTTAAAATAAAGTAAAATAGGTCAGCATGGTGGCTCATGCCTATAATAATAGCACTCTGGGAGGCCAAGGTGGGTGGATTGGCTGAGCTTAGGAGTTCAAGACCAGCTTGAACAAGAACAAGACTCTGTCTCTACTAAAATAAAAAAACCAACTGGGCATTGTGGTGGGCACCTATAATCCTAGCTATTCTGGAGGTTGAGGTAAAAGGATCACTTGAGCCTAGGAGTTTGAAGTCACTATGGATATGACACCATGGCACTCTACCCAGGATAACAGAGAGAGACTCTGTTTTAAAAAGGGGGAGAGGGGTTGTGGCACCTGTGGCTCAAAGGAGCAGGGCGCTGGCCCCATATACCAGAGGTGGTAGTTCAAACCCACTGCCAGCCAAAAACTGCAAAATAAAAAAAAAAAAAAAAAGCTGTGGGGGGGGGAGAGAGAGAGAGTGAGAGCAGGATTTTTTTTTTAATTTCTTATAGCATAACTATGTACATTAATGCAATCATGGGGTACAATGTGCTGTTTTCATATACATTTTGAAATACTCTCATCAAACTGGTTAATATAACCTTCATGTCATTTTCTTAGTTATTGAGTTAAAATGTTCATACTCTGCTTTTAGAAAGATTCACTTGTACCCTTGTAAGATAAACCATAGAGGTGACCCCACCAATCATCCTCCCTCCCCCCATCCACCCCCTTCACCACCCCCTTCCCATATTCTAAGGCTACAATTAGGTTATAACATTCCTATAAAAGCTATGAATTAGTTGCAAAGTAGGGCTGTGTATATTGGATCCTTTTTCTTCCATTCTTGAGATACTTTGCTCAGAAGAACATTTTCCAATTCCATCCATATAAACACGGGGGAGGTAAAGGCTCCATCCCTCTTTAGGGCTGCATAGTATTCTGGAGAGCAGGATTTTGAATAAAGGAAGTAAAAAAAGTCAGATTCCCTCCCTGAAGATCATTTCTGATTGAACGTAGTGATAGAATCCATAGCTTTTCTCAAAGAGGCCTTTTCTACGCACATGTTCCCTCCCCTGGATTCCTGTAACTCCTTTCTCCCTTTTTACCAGCTGGCTTAAGAATGGTCACAGCTCTGCTGCTACTGACCCTGGACACCTCACCATCTTTTATAGTTTTCTAAACCACTCTCCACATTTATAATTTGTTCCTGTTATATAGGTACTATTATTATACCCATTTTACAGACAAGTCTTAGGGAAATAAAGCAACTTGTCTAGGACCTCACAGTAGTCAGCAGCAGAGTCAGATTTTAAAGCCAGATCAGTTTAAATCTGGAGCCCAGCCTCCACAATGTAGCATCAATAGACAGTTCTGATCCATGCAGGTCACCTGGGAGGTCTGGGAGATATGACCTTGTAAAGCTCCTCACAGAAATGTGCCACGGGCAGAACTCCACAGTGCAGGTGGCTTGCTGCTGCTGCCAATGCCCACCTGTTGACCTCTGTATAAGGCAGCTGGAAGGGGGCAGGGAGTAGGACATCCTCACTGGGGCTGCTGCTTCCTCATCCTGGATTCAGCCCATGTTGCAGGGGCAGAGCATCTGCTGCTGAAAAGGGCTAGGAGGGGCTGTCAGATCCCACCTGCATTTACTTTCTGGTGGGAAATTAATTCCAGGGCCCCATCAGCCTTTCTCTGATCACCCTGGCTAAGCACAGGGCAGTTCCCATTGAGGCAGAGCCTTATTTAAAACAAGTAAATACAGCAGGACAGGCAATGGTTCATTCTTTATTCCAAAAGAAAAGCAGGGCTACTTTTGCCCCCAGACATCTAATTGGTTCATAAGACACCAAGGGATTCATAGCAGGGAATAACTCACAATGCTGCTTGCACCTGGCCAGACTGACGTCTGTGTGCTGGATTCTGTCTCTAATGCTAGGACACTGAGGCCTCATCTGCAGACTGAGAAGTTGACTCATCTTAGGCCTCAGATTAAGTGAAGGAGAATATTTAGGCTGAAATAGCTATATGTATTTCCACAAATGGCTTTATTATAAATCAGGAAGAGTTCTATTTCCTGTGCCTAAAGTAAAACAAACTCTAAGCAAGGTTTTTAACAGTTCCTTTTTCCAAGTAGTTCTGTTACTTCCTGTCTCTTTCTTAGCACTCATTGCACTGAATCCCATTTTTAGGTTGTCCCTTGAACTAGAGAGCAGGGTCCATGTGGGTGGATTGTGTTTCTCTTTCATCTCTGCATCCCCTAGTCAATACAATGCCCAGCACACAGCAGGCACTCAAAACGCACGGCAGAATGGATGAATACACACAGGAACATCTCCTGAGGACCCTCTGAGAGCCGCTGTCAGAGAGCGCATCAAGCAATTATAGGTTGACTTGTCTCATCCACAAAGGCAGGCTCCATCTTTCATTTAATTTTTAAATCCATCATTTTTGGAATATCATGACTGCTCAAAATATGTTTTGGAGGAAAAATGGGGATGGGGAATGTAGCAAGAAAGAAATAAACTTCAATAACTATTGCTTCCTATGCTGCTTGGAGAAACTTTGCCAGCAACCATACACCCCAATCGTTCCTCAGAAGAGTTACATTTCCACCATGGAGTCGCCCCAGAGAGCAGACAGCAGGAAGAGAGGGGCCTGGTCGGTGGGAAGTGGGTCAAATCATTTATAGGAGCAACACCTCTTCCCTCCTCCAAGTTAACTCCTAGTTAACCTAAAGATCTCAGCTCCAGTGCCCTTTCCTCTACGAAACTTCCCGACTCTCCAAGAAAGGTCAAGTTTCCTTCTTTCAGAGCACACCGACTCCATTTGTAATTACATATTCATTAGTGCGACCCTTGGTGAATGCCTGACTCTCCTAAAGGTTCCATCGGCAGGAATGCACCTGTTTTGCTCATTGCTCTATTCCAGGGCCAAACATAACACCATATAGTCAAGTGTTCAATAAATCAGTGCTGAATTAATGAAGGACTCAGTGAATGAATGAGCAATTCCTTAGTTTCTGCTACATCCTATCGGAACATATCTTGTCACTGTTGGTCTGTTGGTCTTCCCCGAACACCATCTATTTTCAATGTATGTTTTGTATGCCGGAATTGAGTTTTTCTGTGAATCAATTATAACTCCACCCTATAGCTGATCCTATGGGCACTCTACATGCCAGGTGAATTATCCAAGTCGTGGCTACCTCATAAGTAACAGTCATAAACTCTAAGCTGGCAGTTAGAAAACATCTTTTAAAAATTCTACCCAATAAATGGTGGTATATCCATACAATGTTATGTTATCAAATGATAAAAAGAAAGAAGCTAGCAAGGCAGGAAAAGACAAGGAGGAGCACTACATACATAGCGCTAAGTGCAAGAAGTCAGTCGGAAAAGTCTGCATCCTGTACAACTGGTACTGTATAGAATTCTGGAAAGGGAAAAACTTCAGAGACAGCAAAGACATCAGTGCTTGCTGGGAGCTAACGGGGAGGCAAGAAGGGATGAAAAGGCAGAGAGCAGGACATTTTTAGGGCAGTGAAGCTAAGCTTTATGATGTGTTTGCCAAATCCCACAGAATGTACCACAGCACGGATGAACCCTGATTGAACGACAGACTTTGTTACTCGTAATGGTACATTTCCTTCATCATTTGTAACTAGGGTACCACACTAACGCAAGACAGTAATAATAAGGAAAACGGAGGGGAAGCACCTAAAGGAACTCTACACTTTCTTCTCAGTTTGTGAATGTAAAAGAAAAATCGATCAATTTAACAAAATTTTATTCCTGGCAGGTTGCTCAATATATAAAATGCAAGAATAGAAGAGTGCCAAGTGAAGTACCAGTGTTATCCTAAGTGTCCTCCACTTTGCACCCACGTTCTCAGATCCCACTGTCCCTCCCTGGTCCCTGAGACACCACTGAGGACCAATGGGATGGAGCCCCAGCTGCACAGGGAGGAGGGAGCAAAAAGGGTGACTGAGGAATAGCTGAAGTCAGAGCCCTCAGCTCCCAAAGTCCCAGCCAAAACTCCTCAGCCATCCTGCTCATAAACATGCCCTAATTTCCATCATAGAATCCCAGGAGAACACAACAGTCCCCGTGAAGGTGAACCCGAACCTGCTAACTAAAAATGGTGGCCTTACAATGAATGCCTGGCAAGGGCTTGCCAGCAGGAGGGTACCAGTGAAATGCCGCAGGGCACCAAGCTGGTGAGGAGCCAGCTCCACCAATTAATGGAATGCTCCTGAGCAGTCACCGAGTCTAGGAAGGCTTCTGAAATGAGCCCTGGCCGCCAGCGCAGGCCCTTGGGGAGGGGAACAAACTGCCTCTCTCTGCAGCAGAGAGGCAAGAGGCACCTCATCGCCATGGCTACCTCCAAGAGCCTTTCAGGAATCTCTGCTATTTGTGGAAACTGGATAGCATTTCCCCAAAGGCAGGCATCCCTTCACTCTCAAGCACTCCCGTCACTTTCCCTCACCCCAATTAAAAAAGCAAGGGTGGGCTCTGACACTGCTGGCTGAGGACCCTCCGTGATGCTCAGCTGGACAGCCTCTATCAGCAGCTGTGTGGCAGAGGCAATCCCAGCCATTTCTGTTTACCACAAATCTTATAGATCCACAAAGCAAAATATGCCACATCACTCGTGTGCTCTTAAATTCCTAACAGGATTGGAGGAAGAAATATCCCCTCCCTGACGTGACCAATATGCCAATTAAGGGCTTATGTCTTCTTTTGCTTTTTGTGTTCTGTTTTCCCAGCACAATCTCAGGGGAAGGAGAGAGAGACAAGATAATATAATCACTATTGTATATTTGCCACAAAGAACATTCGGGTAGGAGGCTTCCCACTGGGGGCCAGCAGCCATGCTAGTCTGCATGTTTTTTTTAAAGAAAACAATGCAAATGTGTAGATAGGTTCAACAAGGTAATGTTTTGGAAAACAATACAGACTTAATTTGAACTAGCTTAAATTCTCATTAAAGTCAGACCCTTCCAACCAAACAACAACAAAAAACCTCCAGAAAGAGAGTAAGGCTTATGTTCAAATGGTCCCTAATACCATCAGCTGTGCACATGTATTTGATTTTTCTGGCCAGAATGTTTCAGTTACCCCAGGGTCACAACCACCTCATTTTTAGGATAGTGCCTCCAAAACTTCTCCTTCTGCAACCCATTTACTTAACCTCAGAAGGCATCTTACCGTGACAGGGCATTCTGGGTTCTTCCCAGCAACTGGATGGGAAACTGAGAAAGTAATTCCTAGAGACAAGGGCAGCCATGGTTCCTGCTTTGGAGAAAGATATATATTTAAAGGAATGACAAGGATATGCAGAGAAAAACAAAGGTGCGATAGGGAGAGTCCTGAAGACATTCAAGTCCTTCGTTTGTGGTTTATGTGACAGACTTGGTACAGTAATGGGCCCCAAGAAATCATGTCTTGTATACACCACCTTGCTCAGTCTCCTGAGTTTGGCCTTGGCCATGTGACTTGCTTTAGCCAATGGAACATCAGTGAATGGGATACAAGTAGAGGCTTGTAATGCACCTAGGCATTGGGACTTGCCCTTTTGTTTGCTGCTTTTAGAACCTTTTTACCAAGTTAGCCTTTTGGAGACAGGTGGCCCAGCCAAAAGCCAGCACCAAATGCCAGTCACGAGAGTAAGACCAACATAGACCATTCAGCCCCAGTTAAACCACATGAAAGACACGAGGAGAGACAAGAAGAATCATCCAGCTGAGCCCTGCCAAAAGTGATGACTCCCAGGGTTATAGTCAAACAAAATATGTGGTTTATTTCACCCAGTTTAGGAATCTTTTGATGCTCAACAAAGACATCTTGCCCTCTGAGACCTTTGCGTAAAGACGGTAACTATAGGACAAAAAAACATGTACAAGGTCCAGTCGTTTAAACCGCAATGGCCATTTGGCCAAGGTCCCAGATGTACCACTAGGCCTAGGTAGCACCACATGGAAAAGAAATGAGTCTTCTGGATGATCCAGCCCAAGATGCCATTCCACAGACCCATAACCAAATAGATGTTTATTTAAACATTAATTTTAAACTTGAAAAGTCACAAATTTTTGGAGTGTCTGGTTAGGCTAACTCACAACTTCCTTCAAGCCACCCCTTTCTTATGTCTCTCATGAAGGCAAATATCTTCTCCATTTTGCACAAGTTGCTATAGTAATATTATTATGGGAGTTCCTAATATTCAACCACTCCTTCTCCCTTCATTAAAAAGTCTTTGTGTAAGGAGGCAATTTACCCAAATACTCATGCTTCTATGATGATTATTGAATTTTCCTTGCTTCTATGATGATTATTAAAATTACTGACACCACTTCCCAAGGTATGGCTATATGACACAACTAAAGCTATAAAGAGGGGTGTGAGAAATTGATAACATGGATTATACTCTATACTCCTTCCACTTTCTACCTTCTGCCTTACTAGAACACAGATGTGATTACTTGAGACCAAGAGTAAAAAATAAAATTTAAAAAAAAATCGCAGAGATGCTAAATCTGATATTATTTGACTGTTAAGGCAGTGCCAGTGGCAATCAAACACCAGAAATACTGTATAAGAACAACAGAAATTGGGTCTCAAGACAAATTTTTTAGTGAGTTTCTGTTACACACAGCCAAATAAAAATTTAAGAATGACTTAAGTTAGATTTCTGTCACTTCTGACCAGAAGAGTCATGGCTAATGATTTGGCCTTTCTCTTGGGGAGCCCTGTGGTCGCCCCGTACTCCATACCCTAAGGTCCACTGATCTCCCTTTTCCCTCTTTTACTTGCAAATAATTAAAATAGGTGAATATTTTCAAAACGTAATTCATTAAAACACAAAGGAAATAATTATAAGACACATAAATGATACAAAATTACCCTGTTTCTATCACATTTGGCTCTAAAATTACCAGCTAAGCTTAGTTGGCCCCTACACTAATCTCTTTACATAAAATGGTGGTTATCAAAGTGTATTTTCCTGCCAGAAGCAACAGTGTCACCTAAGAATTAGGTAGAAATGCAAATCATTGCCCTCCCCAACCTATTGAATCAGAACTTTGGGGATAGGGTTAGCAATGTGTTTTACTAAACCCTGCAGGTGATTCTTATGCAGCCAGTGTTGGAAAGCCACTACCCTAAGATACTTATTTGCCAATTCTAATAGGCAGTTGAGACCTAGTTCCTTCCCTTCTAGGCAGTATTGGTTTGGTAGTGAGAAGAGCCCAGCATTTGTAGACAAAGAGAACCTGATATCCTTTTGTGATTCTGCCTTATTAGCTGTGAGGTCTTGGGCCAGTTGATTAATCCCCAACACCTTAGGGTAGTACTTGGTAGGACAGGACTGTTTAAGAATCGAATAAGATGAGAGCTACAAAGTGGCCTATCCAGGTCAGGCCCAGTGCAGGAACTAATTCATGTCAGCCAGTTCCCTTTGTAAAGTGCTTCGAAGGTCTGCGGCCACAGCAACAAATGTCTAGTATAGGCAGCCATCTCATTTTCAAAACTTAAAAATAAGTTCCCTAAGTCCAGCTATGATGACTAGAGACTGTGACTTCAGGTCTCAGGATGAAAAGCCTCGCTTGCTTCTATGATGATTTATTGAAATTACTGACACCACTTCCCAGTGACTGATCTAGGCTTTCCTGCCTGGGGTTGGAGACTGACCGCCTCTGGAGCACTGCTATCCTCCTGCCCCTATCAGTCCATTTCTTTCCACTTAGCCATAAAACAGCCTTTAACCATGTCATAAATACACTGTAGTCATGATTAAAAGACTCAGATATTATGAAAGAGGGTATTTTGCAAAGTTATTCTCTTTCCTACTCCGGCACTTAGATGTCTACCCAGAGACAAACACGCTTATCTGCTTTATGGATAAACTTCTAGAAATAATCTAAATGGTATTCAGAAAAAAGCATGGGAGAAAAGTAGGAATACATATACCCACAAATACAAATGTGTTATTCTCCTTCTGTGTTAACAAAATGTGGTTAGTACATTCTCCACACTATCCGCCCCAGGAACAGAGAGGGACAGAGGGAGACTGACTAATGAGAGGCCTTAATGACTTGCAAAGTTCTGTGTCAGGGGACAGCTGATGACATTACCTACAGCGTTAGAAGACCTCATTCTGTGTCTCTGGCTACATACCGATATTCCCTAGCTGACACCCCTGGGTCTGTGTGTGCTTACACATCATACACACACCAGCCTGCCTGACTCTGAGCACAGACGTGGACACGTTCATCTTCAGGGATCAATGCGTTCTCTGTCCCACTGGCCTGGTCACTCATCAGTCCCGGGTGGGGCTTCTCATTCCTGGGTTCATTTACCTCTAGAAGACCCTAGTACTCCTGCCTGGTTCCTTTATGCCCAGTTCTGTGTAGTAATGTTTAATTTATTGGAACTCACTGGGCTTGGCTTTTTCCTTAAAGTCCAGTTTCCTTGGCTGCCTGCATCCTCCACTTACTCTTCTAACACCCACTAACAAGCAGGCTGGGGGGTCTTCTCCCCTATCTTACAGATGGGCAAAATGGGACCCAGGCATGGATTGGGGGAAGTGACAAGGAAACTATAGACAGCAATACAGAATTCTTACATTATGGAACAATTAGGATCATTAAAAAATACGTAAAATGCTAAATGAGGTACCTTTTTGATAATAATTTTCCATATTTGAAGTTGCATTCCTCTGTTTCTCAAATAGACTCATCCTTGGAGCTCTAGCTTTTTTCCTTATTTCTGTGAATGTTATTACTCTGTACAGAGTGTGCTTATGCGTAAGGGATACAAAGATTATTAAGATATTGCCTTTATCTCTGTGGGTGGAAGTGTGACAGAGGGGACAGAGCAAGCCAGTGCCTTTGGCACAGTGAGCAGGGAGAACTTCCTTGTGTGCAGGTGTGATGAGAAACTGTGGACACACAGAGCATTTACCCATCTGCTGCTGACAGTATAGACCACGGAGCCAGGTCCGGGATGAATATGACTGTAGGACAAAGGCCAAGCGTCGGTTGAAAGGTGAAGTCTATTTCCTGGTACATTTCCCCAATCATGTCCAGGCATCACACACGGTTATTTGATACCACCCCAGCATCTATCTAGGATTTTCAAATACTATTGCTAACGCAATGGCCACTTCCATTTCTGAGCTTCCACCTGCCCCAGATGCAAGAGTCTCCCTCCTCTGCACCAAGGCACATCCCTCCATCTTTAACACTTGGACCCCCGTGTGCACTCTGGTTGAAGTCTCTAAGAAATAAGCCTCTGGGGATAATTTGCCAAGCCAGCAATTCAGCAACAGGGCAGGGAATCTTCCCCGGCTTCTGCAGATAGGGGCTTACATCACAGCATGAAATTTGTTTACCCTTATCTTAGCACACAAGAACAAATTATCCAGCCCTTGTTATAAATCCAGCAGCTCTGTGTCTGTAGGTAGGTTTCTCTGTAAATCTCCAGCAAACTCTGCTTGGCTGACTGTTCACTTTTGTTACTGCTTTTTCTTGGCCAAGGGCTCACAGAATCATCAGTCTCACTAGAGGACCAACGGTTTTCCTCTGTGGAGACAATGAGAGAACTAAGAAAGCCAGAGTCACTGCTGCCACAAACCCCCCAATATCCAGGGGTGTCTCTCTCCCAGCTGAACTGTAGTGGTTCCATCTGTCAGCAAGAAGACCCCAGGAGCCAGGGGAGGTGTGTCTAGGTCAGTCTGGGAAACCAGAACTTATCACCTTTCAGGAGTTCATGCCGACCTTGTTCATAATGGTTATCCCACAGAGACGATGCTAAGTGAGGTAGGAAACCTGTCCAGGCGAGTTTTAAATGGCATCAGTAGCCAGAGTGCCAAATGATGAGGTTCAGGCAGGGGAAGGGGAACCCTCCGTAAAGCTAACAGATAATTCAGCCATCAAAGTAAGCATCCTTGGCCTGGCTGCCTAGGCCTCAAAAGACAACAAGGATGCCTAGAAATAATAAATTTTATTTTGAAAAATCATTAACAAAACAACAATAGTAAAGCCCTTACATGTGTCAAGCACACAGAGTACTCTCAACTACAGTCAACCATCTGGGGCATTACCTCCAAGGCTCATAATATCCCAGAGAGATGAGTGCTATTAAAACTAGGACCTGAGCTGGGTGTGGTGGCTCAAGCCTGGGAGGAGGATCACTTGAAGCCAGGAGTTTGGGACCAGCCTGAGCAAGAGGGAGACCCATCCTCTACTAAAAATAAAAAAATTAGCCTGGCACAGTGGTGCATGCCTATAGTCCCAGCTAGTCAGGAGGCTGAGACGGGAGTGTTGTTTGAGCCCAGGTTGCAGTGAGCTATGAGGTTATGAGCTATGTTGATGCCACTGCACTAGAGCCCAAGCAGCAAAGTGAGACCCTTTTCCAAAGCAAAAAACAAAAAAAACAAAACAAAAGCTAGGGACTGAAGCACAGAGAGGTCAAGTGAGTTGCCTAATACTGCGCAAAAGTAAGAGAACAGAACAAGCAGGACTGAAAAAAGTGCCAGACTTCAGAGCCTACATCCTAAATCAGTACTTCTCAAGCCTTAACACACACAAGAATCACCTGGATATCTTGTTAAAATTCAGACTCTGTTTTAGCAGGCTGTTGAGGATTACAACAAACTCCCAGGAGCCCAGACTGTTGATCGGAGGACCATCTTGGAGATCCAGGGGAGCGGGAGCACGTCCATCGCACCTCCAGCTGTTTATTACCCATCCACGTTGAAGGACAGACACTGGGAATGAGCATCTAGGACTTTTATAACAATTTGACAGTTACTGTCTGTCTGTTAAATCTAAACAACAATATCAGCAACAAACCAACTGAGGCTCTGTCCCAATCCATCCGTGCCATTATAATGAAATACCATGAACTGGGTGGCTCATTAAAAAATGTATTCCTCACAGTTCTGGAGACTGGAAAGTGCAAGGTCAAGGTGCTGGCTGATTTGAGGTCTGGTGTGAGCCTGCTTCCTGGTTCACCAACGGTGACCTCTCACCCTGTCTTCACATGGTGAATGTGCCAGGTAGCTCTCAGAGGCCTCTTTTAAAGGGGCACTAAAAAAATAAAAATAAAGGGGCACTAATTTCCTTCATGAAAGCTCCACCCTCATGACCTTCCCCACGGCCCTGCTTCCTAACACCATCATGCTGGGGATTCGATTTCAGCATAGAAATTCCGGAGGGACACAAACATTCACATCATCTTATTTATTTAGTTTGCTTCATTCCTCCACTAATTTATATGTGTGGTATTTTATAAGGGCATCAATCCACAAAATGTTGGTCATTATTAAACGAATAAAACAGATAGTGATGGCTCCTGCCTGTAATCTTAGCACTCAGGAAGGCCACGGTGGGAGGATCATCCAGGAGTCTGAGGTAAGCGAGGCAGAGGCCATGGCTCAGGTGAGTCTCTGTCTCAGAAACAAACAAAAACATCTGTAATCCCAGCTACTGGGGAGGCTGAGGTGAGAGTATGGCTCAAACCCAAGACTTTGAGGTTGCTGTGAGATATGACACCACAGCACCTACCCAGAGCAACCGAGGAAGACCCTATCTCAAAAACAAACAAATGGGTTCGGCGCCTGTGGCTCAAGCGGCTAAGGCACCAGCCACATACACCTAAGGTGACAGGTTGGAATCCAGCCCGGGCCTGCCAAACAACAATGATAGCTGCAACCAGAAAATAGCCGGGCATTGTGGCGGGTGTCTGTGGTCCCAGCTACTTGGAAGGCTGAGGCAGTAGACTCTCTTGAGCCCAGGAGTTGAAGGTTGCTGTGAGCTGCAATGCCACAGCACTGTATCCAGGGGAACAGCTTGAGGGTCTGTCTCAAAAAAAAAAAACAAAAAAAAAAAAAAATGAAATCAAAGAAACAAACAGCAGACATGGTGGCTTGCACCTGTAATCCTAGCAGTCGGGAGGCCAGGGTGGGGGAATAGCTTGAGCTCAAGAGTTTGTGACCAGCCTAAGCAAAAAGCAAGACCCTGTCTCTACTTGTCTCTACTAAAAAGAGGATAACTGAAGCAAGAGGATCACAGGAGCCAAGAGTTGGAGGTTGCTATGAGCTATGATGTCACAGCACTCTACTCAGGGTAAAAGCTTGAGACTCATCTCAGAAAACAAACAAACAAACCACAAGCCTTGTTCATCCCCACAGGTAATTTGAAAATCTCTTCTCTAAAACTATAGATGGACTCCCTCAGTGGCTCCAGATGGACAATGTAAGGCCAACATGTGTGTGTGCACCTGCAGGTCCCACCTCGATTTCTGCTTCTTAAAGGATCCACTTTTTAGGATGGTAGGGGATGCCCCAGCCTATCTAGCCCCATTAGTGGAAGCCCCTCAAGTTAGGTGAATTTTGATTTGTCACTTTCCAGTTTCTACACTTCTCAGCCAAGTCACTCCACCTCTCTAAGGCTCTATTTCTGCACCTGCAGAATGGAGACGGCACCTCCCCCACTGAGCACCACTCACTGCCAGGCGCCTCAGATGGAAGGATGTGCCGTGCAGAGTGCTTAGTGCAATGCCTGCAGCAATCGCCAATAATCAATAAAGGGCAGACACAATTATCAAAAGAAAAAAACTGCAAGAAATAAATTAATATGAAGCATTCATCGCTTTTATCTGGATTTTCAAGAATAAGCTTCTGACTGCAAGGCACTGGATCAGTAAGGGGCTGCACTTCTCCAACAAAATGAGATAAATTTCTTCTTCATCTCAGAACAGTTAGAGCCCAATTTCTCACAAAAGTCTACAACTGCAGTTAAATTTTAATCCCAACCAACAGGCAGAATAAAGCCCTATGGCCCTGTGAGATGCCTAATCATCAAGAAAAACATAATTATTTTCATTCTGCTCCAGAAAGCTATGCAGGTGAGTGAACTAAGATAGTTTAGAAAGATTTTCAATAATAAGGGGTGCAACAAAGCAGTTTTTATTTAACCTTCCATTTAAACAGAAATCCAGTTAACTAGAGACCTTCCAGCGGGTGTATTCCTAGTGAATCCCTATTAGGGTGAGACCCTAAGTTGTTTGCATAATGATTTGGGAAGCTGGAGGGCCTGGGGCTGTGGGCAATGGAAGAAAAAGGGCTGAGAATGGCTTGGTAAACATTGTGCTAGCCCCAATAATTTGGGCAGAAATTTATAAATCACCGGGGGGAGGGAAATTTGTCTGATAGGAGTTGGAACATTTTTGGTCTGTTCAAACTGGGAGATACCTTCATGCCCAGGGCAGTGTGTACCTAGGCACCCGCAGGGTTGTAGGAATACAGTATATTACCCTGAAGTCCGATTTATTTATTTTCGTTGGTATGCCCCCAACATTCTAATGACTTAGACCCACCAGGGCAATATATTCACTTGGCAGATTAGTCAGGATCCCTAAGTAATTTCCCCTCCACCCCACTCTGAGCTATCCTTATAAAGGAAGTTCAGATTTCTTGTCCCACGGGGGCCATCTTCCAACGTTCCATTTCTGGAATCTGTATAGGTGTGCTAAATTTTAAGTCCCCCTCTGAAACCCTTGGGCTGGATATTCTAGGTGAAGAATGCCCCAGTCAGAGAAGGAGGAAGAGGAAAAGGAAAGGGCTACGTTCCGCCTCAACAAGAAGCTCCTTCCCATTGTTATTCGTGATATCAGGGGCACAAACTGTGGCCTGAATGTGAAGGCGCCATGTATGCACTGGGCTTGGCCTCAGACCCGCCAGGCCCATGCCCTGTCAGCTGCCAACTCTGGATGGGGACAAATTCCTCCGTTTTTCATTTTCCCCAGCTATAAAATGGGTATGAGAAGAACAGAACCTGCCCGGTAAGATTTAGGGAGGATGAACCAGGTAACACAGTATCTGTTGCACAGTAACTCCTGCTACCGTCTCAGAGAAAGGTTTTGTCTTTTCATTGATTCATAGCCACCGTGTTTCCCTGAAAATAAGACACTGTCTTATATTTATTTTTTCTCAAGAAGACACACTAGGGCTTATTTTCAGGGGATGTCTTATTTTTATTAAGTATAATACAACAATGTACATTTATTCAAATACAGTTAAGTCATCTTCTTCAGGAACCTGACGGGGGAGCCGACCTTGTTGGTGGGGTTGGCGCTAGTGATGCGTGAACTCCTTTCCCCTAGCCATTCGCTCATGAGCAATAGGATGCCTGCAACCGTGGTCACCACATGCGCACCCATGCAAGTGCGAATGGCTTGGAGAAAGGAGCTGTGGCAGATAAAAGGTATTCCAGTCTTCCTTACTGCTCAGCGCTGAAATGCACCCATCACTAGGTCTTATTATCGGGGTAGGGCTTATATTTAACAAATGCATAGGAATCCTGCTTATTTCTAAAAAATAAAAGAAAGGGCTTATTTGGGGGGGTAGTTCTTATTTTCGGGGAAACACAGTATCTACAGAGGGGTTACAGCCACTCTGATTTGCAAATGCTGAGTATATACAGCTTTTATACTTGCACTTTTGGCTCAGGTTCTAAATTCTCTTTGTCTGGCATCCCCCATCTGCTTTTTGTGTCCTTCAGACAAAAGTCTCATTCTATGCACTCATGAATTTATTACTTCAAAAATGCTTCCTGCTCACCTACTGAGTGCTAGTGGGAGGACTGGGCTGGAATGGAGTTGTAGTCTTATGCATGCAGCAACTGAGCAGAAGCAGGGAGTAGGGTACCCACTTGTCCACCAAGGATTTCAGGAACTGGGTTACCAGCCTCAGCTGAGCTATGGTGGGCCATGGAATACATTCAGCCTCATCGCATGGCCCACAGCCAGGCCCTCTCCTTAGACCAAAGGGGAGCCGTGGTCATGTAAGGTGAGAAATCCACCCTTCACCCCTGCAGTCATCAGAGCAATCACTACTCAAGGGCAATCAACTTTAGGAAAATCTTTTTTTTTTTTTTTAGAGACAGAGTCTCATTTTGTTGCTCTAGGTAGAGAGCCATGGCGTCACAGGTCATAGCAACCTCTAATTCCTGGGCTTAGGCTATTCTCATGCCTCAGCCTCCTGAGTAGCTGCGACTACAGGCGCCCACCACAACACCTGGATATTTTTTTGTTGCAGTTTGGCTGGGGCTGGGTTTAAACCGCCACCCTCCCTATACAGGGCCAGGCCTTACCCACTGAGCACAGGCACTGCCCAGCTTTGGCAAAATCTTTCCTTGATATTTGTTCTTCTTAATAGGCCCTTACTGTTTACCTCTTCTCAGGTTTCCTGCTCCTTGACCCTGTCAGCTTCCTCCTGGTTCCACTTGACACCTTAGTTTTGCAAACCTGAGCACATACTTGAAACTTAAAACCACTTTTTGAAGGAGAGGTTCTCTGGATACCCCCAGAATAAGAATATTGGGCTTGCTGGAAGAAGGGTGTTAAGGGTGACTGTTAAGCATCTACTGTGCAGAGGCTGCTGCACTGGACACGAGGGAGTGACACTGAAGCATCAAGCCTGGGCTTCTACCAAGGCCAGCAGCAGCAGGAAATAAGCAATGAAATCACTCTCATGAGCAGGGTTATGCAGGGGATGAACGAGGGCTGAGGGAAAGTGGGAGGCTGACCAGTTTGTTATCAAAGCTCCCCCCACGCCCAGGACTTACATTAAGCACAAGGAATGCAAAGTATTCAGCTTTGGAAGAGAGGAATGAAGAGGATTTCAGTTCAGAGACCAGTCACAGCTGGCTGAGGCTATCACAAGCTTCGTGTGAACAGCACCCCGAGAACCGGTGTGGTTGGGGAGATTAGGCAACTGGGAAAATAACAAGAGATGAAGCTGGCAGGATAGTGAGGAGTCAGGCTCATGAATGAAGGCAGAAATGCAAAGGTGACAGCTTCATCATCCACAGATGGGCCGAAGAGACATGGGTATGAAGACAAAGGAACCCAGCCACAGGGTTAGTGTCTGGACTTCGTGTGTGGCCAGCAGCTATCCCCATTCCTCAGCACTGCCTTGCCTGACTCTGGGCTCTGCAAATCACTAGCTGTGTGACCAGGAGCAAGACGCTGACGTTTCTTCTGTGCCTATTCTCCCATTTATAAAATGAGGGTAATGATAATGGTTCCTGCCGCCCAGGTAATGATTGGGTGAATGGATATATACAAATCTCTTAGAATGGGGCTGGGTTCAGTAAGCACTCAACAAATATCAGCTGCGTCTATTTATTAACACCTCTGTGAATTCTCTATCACTGGAGGTGTGTGCCTTAAGCATTAACACTCTGAAACCCAACTGTGTCAACACACTGAAAGTAGAGGTTCACATGAAGCCAGCCCACAGAGTGAGATCCATAAAACCAGACCACCTGGCTTATGGTTTAACAGAAAGAAATGTAGTGAGTAGGTCAATTTGAATTTTCTACAAGAGTGCCCATCCAGGCAGCTGATGGCCCTGAGAAGGCTGCTCAGTGCTGTCAAAGGGGAGTCCCTGCTTTACAGCAGTCAGGCTCGTCCAGGTCTATGACACTGGGAATTCCTTCTTCACAGACCCAACTCTTAAGTTGGTGCAGAGGGCTGCCTGCTTTACTTAGAAGGGGCTATGATACATGGCCTCAAGCGCCGACTTCCACTCCCTTCATTTCCTTTTTTCCCTCTCATTCTAGCCTGATTGCTTCTTAGAGAGAGACATTCATTCTTTAGGTATTATTATGGACTAAATGTTTGCATCCCCTCCAAATTCATGTGTGAAATCCTACCCTCCCCTGCTACATGTGATGGTATCAGAAGGTGAGGTCTTCCTTCAGGCGTTGGGTAGGTCACAAGGGTGAAGCACCCATGATGGAATTAGCGTCTCTATGAAAAGGACTCCAGAAAGTTCTATTGCCCTTTCTGCCACATAAGGATGCAACTGGAGGATGACGGTTTGCAATCCCAGAACAGAGCCTTCGCTGGCACCCAACCATGCTGGTCTCAGAGGAGAAGGATGACAGTTTGCAATCCCAGAACAGGGTTTTCACTGGCACCCAACCACGCTGGTCTCAGACGTTGAGTCTCTAGAATGGAGAGAGATTAAATTCTGTTGTTTTTATGCCACCCAGTCTATCATTCTTCATTGTAATAGCCTGAACTAAGACAGGTATAGTAAGAGCTTTGAGACTTGTTGATGCATTCTGCATGTCTTTGCTCTTATGGGAAAGACAAGGTCACTGACCCTTCACTGTCAAGAGGCCAAGAGGCAATGTCCTTGAAGACAGAGATGTGAGGCAGAATGGAAATTGCTAGAAGAGTACTGTCCATAGAAATCTAATGCAAGCCCAAATGCAAATCACACATGTAATTTCATTTTTTTAGTGGCCACATTTTTAAAAAGCAAAAAGGAATAGGTGATATCGATATGAATAATATCGATATATTATTTATATCGATTTTTATTTTTATATCGATATATTATTTATATCGATTATTTATATAATTATTATATATATTAATATATTCCATTTAACCAAGTAGAAACCAAAAAACTGTCATTTCAACATGTAATCATTACGAAAAAATTAGCAAGACATTTTCTTTGTATTAAGTCTTGAAAATCAGTGTGCATCATTCTGCATTATAACACATTTCAGTTCAGACTACATTGCAATTGTTTGCTCAGTAGCTGCCCATGACTAGTGGCTACCATGTTAGACTGCACAGAGTTGTCATTTCTTGGTGAACATAACTGTGTTACCTGGGCCAAATTTCTTAACCCCCTACCTTCCAACCAGGAACTCAAGTGCCTAGTCTACAGTGCTGGCACATTGTAGGCATTTAGTAAATTTTAGAATTAATTTTTTCATCTGTAAATTTAGAATAATCCTATACCATTAAGATGATTGTGAGGATACAGAGATGGCCCATAAAATGCCCTTTCATTTATTCATTTAACTATAATGTATTGAGCCAAGCATGTGTGAAGCACCCTATTCTAGGACACAGGGATTCTTCAGTGAACAAAATGAAAACCCTGACTCCACAGAGGTCTACTTGGGAGAGACAATGAACAGAAATAATTTAGCAAATGACACAGAATACTCAAAGGTGATAAGTGAGTAGAATGTGATAGATTGTAGGCAGAAAAGTAGATAAGTTATATATAAGGGAAGGCATTTGAAATTTTAAATAAGGTTTCCAGGAAGGCGCACCAAGAAGCTAACATTTGGGTCAAGATGTGAAGGAGTGTTCTATGAAGATATCTGGGGGGCTCTGCGCCTGTGGCTCAAGCGGCTAAGGCACCAGCCACATGCACCTGAGTTGATGGGTTCGAATCCAGCCCGGGCCTGCCAAACAACAATGACAGCTGCAACCAGCACCTGTAGTTCCAGCTACTTGAGAGGCAGAGGCAGGAGAATCGCTTGAGCCCAGGAGTTTGAGGTTGCTGTGAGCTGTGATGCTACAGCACTCTACTCAGGGTGATAGCTTGAGGCTCTGTCTCAGAAAAAAAGAGATCTGGGGGAGTCTGCCAGGCCAAAGAACAGCCACGGGGGAGAAAGAGCGAGGGGCCAGTGTGTGTCTGTGTGTTGGGGCCGGGTCCAGAGAGGTAACTGGGGAGGCAGACAGAAAGGGTCTCAGGAGCTATTGTAGGGACTTGGCCCTTCACAGAAGGAGACCAGGAACTACAGCAGGGTTTGGAGCAGAGGAGTGACCTGGCTTAGCTCAGTCTCACAGGATCCCTGGGGCTGCCATGCTGTGAAAAGAGTGTGTGGGTGAGTAATCCATGGGGATCCTTTAGTCCCAGGACTAGAAGTAGTTTGGCAGAAGCAGATAGGAACTGACCATCTAGGCTTGGTGCCTGTAGCACAGTGATTACAGTGCCAGCCACATACACCAAGGGTGGCGGGTTCGAACCCACCCAGGACACCTAAACAATGACATCTGCAACAAAAAATAGCCAGGCATTGTGGCAGGTGCCTGTAGTCCCAGCTACTTGGGAGGCAAGAGAATCGCTTAAGCCCAAGAGTTGGAGGTTGCTGTGAGCTATGATGCCACAGCACTTTACCAAATAAGAGACTGTCTCAAAAAAAAAAAAAAAAAGGGAATTGACCATCTAGATTTGTCAAGCCCTATGCATTACATGCTGGGTAAGGGAACCTCTCCTGCAGAAAGTCATGCCCAAAACATGCTGGTCTCCCTCTCCCTTGCTGGAGCTTTCTTCCCTGGAGGCATGAAGAGTGCCCATGGAAAGAAAAGAAGGGTGGGTTTGCTCTTCCTGGAGCTTCTCTCATCATTGACGGCCTTGTTTCCTCTCCAAATATCTCATCTTCCCCTTCTCTCACAAGAAGTACAAAATAAGATTCTTAGAATTTAGACTTTTTTTTAAGTCCCCACATTTGGATTTGCAGATATGCCAGTATTTGGATTTGTAGAGCTGTAATTTAAGCTGGTCTCTCCCCTGGAACTGCCTGGTGAAATGCATCTTTCATGAGGTTTCTGCAGGAGCCCAGCTACAAGCTCAGACTCCTGAACACAAATCAAACTCTGGCTCAACATTAACAATATGATGTCAGGGGCCTCCTAAAGCAGCAGGGCTCCAGGAGAAATGGGCCTTGGTGTCTTCTCACCCACTGCACCCTCTTCCTGGAAAGGATTAAAAGCTTCCTCACAGACAATTTAGCTGCAGGATTAATGCCCAGAGAGCTGATGGTTTGGGGAGGGCTCTAGCCCCCAAACCCTTTCTCTAGGTACCTGTTTATCATCCTCAGCCACAGGGTAGACTGGCTCTTGTGCAGCCTGCTTCAGAGAGCCTGCTCTGGTGATCTGAGCAAATAAAACACAGAAGCCTGGGGAAAGGACGTCATTCAGCAGCCTCTGGGCTTCCTTCCTTAATCTGAAGGTCGAGTGATAATTGGGCCAGAGTATAAAACTCTTTATGGAGGTTTAAAGTCAAAGATAGGCAGTCTGGAAGGGTTAAGAACAGTCCAGGCCTGGCCCTCTCAAAGGTGAGACAGGCCCTCACCTATTGTGAAAAGTCTGGTTTAAATAAATAAAAGAAGAATGCTACAAGGAGGCTACAACATCTATCTTCCCTTTTATTGGATGGCCCTGTTTATGCAGCTGCTGCTGTGTGTCTAACCTCATGACAGTGGAGTCTGGACTGAAACACCTGATTCTCCTTTCTCCCCCCCCCCCCGTTCCCCTTTTACTGCTCCATCCTGGCAACATCCTCAGCCCCACCCTGACAGCCTTTGGCTCAGAAAGAGCAATGACTAGGACAGGAGGCACCCAAGTAGGTTCCCAGTTTGCCTAGACTATGAGGCATTCAGTGCTAAAACCAGGAAAGTCTGGGGTAAGCTGGGATATACTGGTCACTTAGAAATGCCAGTTTCTGGCTGAGCAAACACAGATGCTGGTACTCCAAAGAGGCTGCTTGGCACAGTGTGAAAAGCAGATGAGGAGGCAGCCAGATCTGGATTTAAATCCAGCCTTTCCCCTTACAATGAGTAAGGTTCATACTGACCTCCCTGAGTCTTTGTATTCTTACCTAGGAAATGTAAACAATAAGCTTGGTATAGAGATTTAGCAAGATGAAGCCCACAACAAATGGTTATCTTTTTATTCCCCATGTTATAATCTTTACCTAGCTCTTACACAGGGTGTAAATAAGGCCTGACTTCTCCACGGCCCTTAGGATTAACAAGGGGCTTCCATATAAAGGGTCTCACCTGAAGACTTACAAATGAGGCAAATAGGAACATCAGCCTCACTTCAGAGACTGGAAAATTAATGTTAGAGTGGAGAAGCCACATCTCCATGGTATGCAGTTGACTAATGGCACTCCACCCCAAGTCATCTGGTCCCATTTGCTACTGCTCACCTGCAAAGGTCACAGCAAAACCCCGGCAGAGAATTAACAGGTGCACATAAGTCTGGGAGTGTCCCAGAATAAGGGAGAACCTGTTCTCCAGCAAACACTCCTTCAGCTTTGTGCCCCTGCCATGCACCTGGGGCCCCAGCCTGGGGAGCAGGCTGAGTTCCAGATTGCCTAATCAGATAATTCTGCCCTTGTGCTCCTGTTTTGTACATTCTTAGAGCAAGCCATTGCAACCGAGCTCTCTACCATACCTGCAGAGTCAGGGCCAATGCCTTGTCAGGCAGAAACGTCAATTCTCAATTATTCCCCACTGGTCCAGACAGGAATACGGTGAGAGTGACTAACTGGCATTCAACCCAACTTGTTTTTATTGAGTGCCTCCTCTGAGGAGATGTGTGGGATGTGACACTTGGGTCACTGTTGGGGGGATGAAGCTGCAGTATGGCTGAGAATTGAAATCCAACTAACATTTCTTTATTGAACGGCTGCTCCTGGGGAAGGCTCCACAGGCTGCGTTCTTTGCTTTATGGGCTTCATCTGCCTGGAATGTCATTCTTCCTCACAGCCTGGCCCTCTGCGGGCCCTGCTTCCTTCCTTACTCCAGCAACCCTCTTTGTATAGGGAAGCCTCAGGGACACCTTTAAACCCCAAAGGTTTGCCCCCTCCTATCACAGCCCCTCCCCTCTGGGCTCGGGTTGCAGCTGTTTATTTTTTTCATTTTTCCTAAATACTCCCACTTCCTTCTCACCTCTGGTCTCTCCCCTCTGCTGGACGGAATACCAAGCCTGGCTCTTTCTCATCTTTTGAGGCTCAGCTCAAATCTGACTTCTTCAGGAGTCCTTTCCTGACCATCTTATCCACAGTAGGCCACAGGCCACCCCGCCCTCTCCTTACTGACAGTTATTCAGCCCCATCTCTCACATGCGCTCACGTGCGCACTCTCATATTTTCTTCACATGCTCTCACGTGCTCTCTCTCTCTCTGTTATATTCTCACTTATTTACTTATTTATCACTTGCTTTCTCCCAGCTGTAAATACCATGAAAACAGGGACTTTGCCTGCTGCATCCATGGCTGTATCCTTAGAGTCCAGTAAACCCAGACACTCAAATATTTGTTGAATAGTACCAAATTGTTTGTTTTGATTTAAAACAAGAGGTTTAACCTGTGGGCATGGAAGTAAAGCAGACTTGTGTGATCTTCTCACTTACCAGCTGGGAGAAGTCACGGCCTCTCTCCTTTTATTCTCCTTTATAAAAGGATGAAGAACTCACTCAGTGGGAGTTAGAATCATTAATTTTAGAGTTGTGTTTACCCCATGAGTCCAATGTCCCTGATGGTGGCCTCTTTATCATTCATCTTTGTATCCCCACGCCTTGAAGCTTTTCCTCGCTCCCTTAGCGTTCTGTTTCTTCTTCTTGTAGGACATGTCACAGTGTCCTAAAGAATCTATTTATCTCTCTGTCTCCCTCGCTATGTTGAGCTCCCAGGGGGACATCTAAGAACCCTAGTACAGTGTCTGCTGTATTAGTAGAATGAAGTCTCGGTGAATAAAACCAGCAGCCCGAGTATGTCTTCATGAAATATATTTTGAATTAAGTTATCTCTACCAAAGAAATAGTTTTTTTAAACATGTGAATCAGAGAATAATATAGTATTCTTATACTCCAGATAGTATAAGATCCAATGCTGAAGTACATATAATACAGTAATAACATGTGTAGTAGATACTGAATGGCAAAGGTGGCCCACAGAGAGCTCCAGAGCCAGGCAAGGGACCCAGATATGTGGGCAAGACCAGAACTGGAGCAAAGTGGACGATGCATTTCACCTACAAGGCAACTATATTCCATTCTAGCTTTCTGTTGCCATCCTGGAACAGGGCCTGGTAGTTTCCTATCTTTGTATTTTTCAAGTCATGCTGGACTTCTGAATTTTTGTCTGAGACTTCCCAAGTTTTCAAATTGTTGACAACTAGCTTTAATTTTTTTAAACAACTCTTTGAGTAAAGCATGTTTGGGAACCATTTTGCAACCTCTGACCAAGTGCTCTAGGTCTGTGGGCCCCAAGCTCTGATTCATGGACCAGTATCAGTGGATAGGTGGTTTGATAAGAACTACCATTCAGTCGCCAGGAGCTCTGCCTCTTGTCTCAGCCCCCTACCCACTCTCACTCTGAATTCATGGAAAAACTGTCTTCCATGAAATCTGTTGCTTGTGCCAAAAAGGTTGGGGATTGCTGGTCTAGATGACCAGATGGAGACTGAACCCTAGGCAGGCATTAATGGAAAAATCTATACCAGAGACCAACTCTCAAAAGGCATCGAGTCTTTGCCTACTTACTTGTCAGCTATAAAGATGACTCTGGACCTGTTCTTTCTGAAAATTTATAGTTGGTCAGTTTAAGAAATGTTGTTGAAGCCAGGTGCCACACTCATGCTTGTAATCCTAGCACTCTGGGAGGCTGAGGTGGGAGGATCACTTGAACTCCAGAGTCGAGACCAGCCTGAGCAACAGTGATATCTTGTCTCTACTAGAAACAGAAAAATTAGCCTGACATCACGGTGGGCACCTGCAGTTCTAGTGATACCGGATTTTTGATACTGGATTTCCAGGCTCTTGGTCTCAACGATTTGATAAACGAATTGACAGACCACAAGATCAACAGTAGGTTAGGTTTTATTCAACAAGTGTTACAGCTTTCACAAAGAGCCAAACCTTACAGAGCAGGATCAGTAGTAAAATAGGTTTCATACAAGTGTCACAGCTCTTACAAAGAGCCAAACCTCCTTGCAAAGCAGGATATAAGTGTTACAGCTCATACAAAGAGCCAAACCTCCTTGCAGAGCAGGATACAACTGTTATAGCTCTTGCTCTTCCCCTCTCTCTCCCTTGAGGTCGAGGTCTGCATTTGAGCTCTCTGCTTAGGGGCTTATATAGGGGCAGTTGTCCAATGAGCTTTCAGGGCCTAAAAACAAGACCAATCAGGAGCAGGTTTTGAAAATGGACCAATCAGGGATGCACTGGAGGAATCACCAGTGTCTTCCCCTGCTTGTGTCCGGTTCCTTTGCTACTGGAACCTCAGGTGGGGGAGGGAAGCTCCTCTGGCTTGCCTACGCTCTAGCCTGCTCCAGCCTGCTAGTTCCTCTGCCAGCTGCCGCCACCAACACCGCCAAGAGGGAGGTGGCAGGTCCTCCAGTCCTGCTAGCCTGAGCTGGCTGGGGCACCACCTGTCCAGTATCACTAGCTACTTGAGAGGCTGAGTCAGGAGGATTGCTTGAAACCAAAAGTTTGAGGTTGCATTGAGCTAGGCTGATGCCATGGCACTCTAGTCTGGACAAAAGAACGAAACTCTGTCTCAAAAAAAAAAAACAATGATGCTGTAAGCCACTATTGTGCACCTAAATAGAGCTCACTGAGATAACAGGAGAGATAGCTAGACAATTAGGCATCATTTCCTCATCCATTAGATCTTTGACCCAGAGTGCTGACAGTAAAAGGTCTCCTGGTCGGTTCCAGGAGCCCTTGAAAATTGTTGGCTCTGCCAGTTATGGCAGGTCTGGTGCAGGGCGGTGGGGCCAGGGCCCTGGATCTGCTCTGGGCCCTGCCTCGTGTAAGCCTGGCCAACTTGAAGCTGAATCCCGGCTCCAGGAAACCAAAGAGACCACCAAGAGGTCGGAGAAGAGGTAGAAAGCTTGACAGAGGCCATAAAGGAGAAAGGCAGAGAAGAACCCAGCCCTGTCTGGGCTTTGAGGGAGGCCAGACTCCATTTTACATCTGAATACCAAAGTATGGGTTTAATAAAGGAAGTAACTTCAGATGCCAGTACCAGCCTCTGAGTCTCCGCAGACTGCAGTATCTTACTGACTTGGATCGAGTTGTTTCTACTCAACCTATTGACTTAACCCAGCTTGTCAATGGGAGAGGTGTGACCATTCAGTCTCTTAAAAGGGATTATGGTGTCCAGCTGGTGGAGGAAGGTGCTGACACCTTTAAGGCAAAAGTTAATATTGAAGTACAGTTGGCTTCAGAACTAGCTATTGCTGCAATTGAAAACAATAGTGATGCTGTTACTACAGCCTTCTATGATCCCAGGAGTCTGGAAATCCTATGCAAACCTATTCCATTCTTTCTTCTTTTCAGCCTATTCCAAAACGAATGCTTCCACCTGAAGCACTGGTACCCTATTACATTGATGCAAAGAATCGTGGTTACCTGGCAGACCCTGCCAAATTTCCTGAAGCAAGGCTTGAACTTGCCAAGATGTATGGTTATATTTTACCCCACATCACTAAAGATGAACTCCTCCAGATGCTCAGTGCTCAAAAGGATCCAAGGCAGGTTTTCTTTGCTCTTGCTCCAGAATGGGTGGTGAACATGGCAGATAAGAAAATCCTAAAACCCACAGATGAGAGTCTCCTCAAGTATTATAGCTCCTGAGTCCCCTCCTTAGAAAGCTGTTAAAGAGTGCCAGAAAAGCAAATGAAAGATACATATTTCTTGTTGGAGTTTCCTAATGTGTAATTCTCCAGATATTGATGTTAATTTTCAGTGTAAACTTCTTTTTCATTTTCATCTAAAATTAAAATAAAACTTTAGGAAGCAAGGACTGCCCAAAAAAAAATAAAAAAGCCTGTGTCTTCTCTATTTTCCCATCCCCAGCCATCTTTCCCAGCAGCACGTCAAGACAAGGTAACCTACCACATCCGACAAAAGCAGAGGTTTCCAGTGCAACAGACGTGAGATGACTGGCCATTGTCTAAGACTAACTCTCCTCCATAAAATGGAGTTCATATGGTGACACAGTGGTACACATAGCATCCATGTAGTAGCAGCCCTCCAGACCAAGTGTTATCAAAATTTCCAAAGGGATGGGCACTGATCTGGTGCCTGAGGGCAGTCTGAAATTATTTTAATAGAATCTGCAGGGCATAGAGAAGTTTTATTTCAGTGTAATGTACTTCAATCTTAGATTTGCTGAAGGACTAGCTTCCATCACAGCCCTGACAATATTGATTGTTCAGACTCAAAAGCACATAAGAAGCTTGATTTTTTTTTTCTCAAACTAGAAACGATCACAGTAGTGTTAGTATATTCTTATTTCCACTGGTTGGTATACACATTGAATAAATAATAGTGTTACGTGGAAAAATTTAGTCAAAACAAAGTGATAGAAAACGGGATATGGGGTGGAGCTGCATCCTTAAATGCCCCACAAATCAGTCTGCGTGCTTGCAGTGAGGACATCAGTTTGGCTTTGCAAAGGGAGCTGCCAGCCAAACCTCCACCCCCACCACGACCCAATATTTGAAAAAAAGAAAGAAAAAGAAAAAATCATCCACTTTGGTAGCTTACATCGTAGGTACAAGAAATGAAACCAGTACAAGCGGGGATAACCTCCTTTTGTGGTGGAGGTTAATCGGCAATACTGGTCTCCAGTCACTTCCCTAAGTCAACAGGAAAGAAATACAGCCACCAGGGGCCTCTGCTAATTTGTTTCTAATTTAAGGACAATTAAACAATTCCTACATCCCTCACCCCGAAGAAAAGCAGCCAGAAATGAATGCATTCTCTCACCACCCTAGGAAATGGCAACTCTCTGGAAACGACAACAGAGGTTATGAAATGCACTTTGTAATAAACATCCAGGGACTAGGAATAAACAGAACACTGGTCTAGGGACCCAGCCAATAACTCTTTCGTTCTGCTTTATACTGTCTCCTTCCTGTGATTCTTTTTCTCTGCCCCAAGGCTTCCCACTACTCAGAGGAAAACACTTCTAAGATGATCCAATTTTCGAGATGCCCTGCTAAAATACCCTTTCTTCAGACCTTTCGGACAGAAAATATTCCAAGAGAGAGGCGAGAACCCCTGAAGACTCTCGAGATACTCCAGAAAGAAGAGGCCAAAGGGAGACGAAACAAACACCAGACGCTTCTTCCCTCTCTGCTCACTACGCTGGCAGGTACTGTTTGCCTTCCAACTTCTCAGAGCCACCACAGTTCGGAAAAACACTCACACTGCCCGGGGTTCCAAGCAGCCGCTGCACAGCGCCAGCCCCAGCCCCAACCGGCGGGTGGATTATTTACCAGAGAGATTTAAACCCGCTCCGGCGCGGGGGCGTGGCCGGGCGGAGCCCCGCGGGCCCGAGTGGGCGGGGCGGGGGCGGGGATCCCGGAGGCTCCAAGCAGTGTGGAAAAAGACGTAAGCTGAGGGAGCAAGCGCCTGTCTCTTTAAGTGCCACGGGCTGCTCTCCCGCCCGGGAGCCGGGAGCCGGATCTACAATCCCCTCCCTCCCGCTCCAGCGCTTGTTGCTCGCCCGGCCCGAGCGGGAGCTGCGGCCGACCGGCAGTTTAGTCCTCACCGCCTCGCGCTCCACCTCCTCGAGAGCTGGCTGACTGGGGGCAGTAGCCCCGGCAGGAGGGAGGGGTCGCGGTGTGAACAGGAATTGCTCCCCCTTCAAGTTTGGGGTGCGACGCAGCCGCGGGGGAAGACATGCGTCGCTCCCCTCTGCCCAGCCTCGCTGCAGCCCGCGCCGGGAGAAGGAGGACTGCAGCGCCCACACCTGCAAACTCTCCCTAGAAGTCTTGGGGTGCGGCCGGGGCGCCTCCTCAATCCTTACGGCCTCCACCTCTCTGCGGGTGAGTTTGCTCAGGTAACCCGAGCCAGAGGGCGGGAGTGCGGGGGAGGGGCGGGCGAGTGGGGAGGAGAGAGCGCGGCAGGTGAGCCAGGTTGGGTGTCTCACCTGTCCGAGTCGCTACGGGATTTTCTTTCTTTCCCCTGGGGATAGAGGTGTTGCGAGAGGAAAGAAGGTGCCTCAAGCGCTGGTTAGGGTCCAAGGGCGGGTGGGGAAGTTAAGAAGGGGGGGATGGGAGTAAAGTTTCTCTTTGGTTCCCCACCTCCCTACCCGGACTTGGCAGGTAGGGCGCGGGCGGAAGCGGTAGGAGCTGCTGATGCAATGGGCTTTTGCCAGGGCCTGGCAAAGGGCTGCGGGAGGGGGAGAGCCGGAGTTTCCCGGTCTCCTGCCACCCTGACCTTAGAGGTGGAGAAATGAAAGAAGGCTCGCTGTACCCAAGACTGTCCCCAAAATGGCTTCAGGTGCTCAGCCTCCACCCGTTTTTTTTTTTTTTTTTGAAACAAAACGACCTTTTCACAGAGGGTTCCTACACCACTCTCTTGCCTTCCTCTCCCAACAGGTGTCCTCAGCCCCTGTACGGGACCTGCGCCAATGACCCTAGTGGTGGTTTCGCTTTCTCCTTTCGCGGCGGTGTGAACGTGTGTCCGCAACGTGATGGGCAATCAGGTGGAGAAACTGACCCACCTAAGTTACAAGGAAGTTCCAACGGCCGATCCGACTGGTGTGGACCGGGACGACGGGCCCCGCATTGGGGTCTCCTACATCTTCTCCAATGACGATGAGGACGTGGAGCCGCAGCCGCCGCCCCAGGGGCCGGATAGCGGCAGCTTACCCGACGGAGGAGACGGGCCGCCTCTGCCCCAGCCTCAGCCCTACGACCCGCGGCTTCATGAAGTGGAATGCTCCGTGTTCTACCGCGACGAGTGTATCTATCAGAAAAGCTTTGCCCCGGGCTCGGCAGCGCTGAGCACCTACACGCCTGAAAACCTGCTCAACAAGTGCAAGCCAGGCGACCTGGTGGAGTTCGTGTCGCAGGCGCAGTACCCGCACTGGGCGGTGTACGTGGGCAACTTCCAGGTGGTGCATTTGCACCGGCTGGAGGTGAGCAATAGCTTCCTAACAGACGCAAGCCAGGGCCGTCGCGGCCGCGTGGTCAATGATCTGTACCGCTACAAACCGCTGAGTCCCAGCGCAGTGGTGCGCAACGCACTGGCGCACGTGGGCGCCAAGGAGCGCGAGCTGAGCTGGCGCAACTCGGAGAGCTTCGCTGCCTGGTGCCGCTACGGCAAGCGCGAGTTCAAGATCGGCGGAGAGCTGCGCATCGGCAAGCAGCCCTACCGGCTACAAATTCAGCTCTCGGCGCAGCGCAGCCACACACTGGAGTTCCAGAGCCTGGAGGACTTGATCATGGAGAAGCGGCGCAACGACCAGATTGGGCGAGCCGCTGTGCTGCAGGAGCTCGCCACGCACCTGCACCCGGCGGAGCCGGACGAGGGCGACAGTAACCTGGCTCGGACTACGCCGCCTCTCGGGCGCCCCCCTGCGCCCAGTTCCGAGGAGGAGGACCGAGAGGCGGTGGCACACTGATGGCCCGGCAAGCAGAGCGCAGAGCTACGAAAGGGAGCTGTTTGCAGAAGCAGTCGCTGCCCCCTTCCTCCCTCTCTCCTTCCTTCCCTCCTCCACCACCTTCTGGGCCCCATCTGGGATTCCTGGGCCCTTTGGAAAACGGAGAGTTGGTGAAATGCGCAGCCGGCTGTGGACGGGGGTGGAGGAAGGGGACAGAGGGAGCAGGTAGGAGCACTGGGAGGGGTTTCATTTCCTTCTCATCCCTTCGATCTGTCTTCCTTTCTGTGGCGAGGCAAATTGTGGACTTGCCTGGCACTTAATTGTTGCTGGATCTGGTTCTAAAATCTGCCCTTATGCACATGGGGTTGGAGAGAAGTTCCGAGAACCAGTGTGTACGATTGCCTCCTCCAGCTTAACTGCTTGCATTGGGCTTGGAGGATTCCTGGTAAAAAGCCCTACCGGTTTGTGGAATCTCCTCTGCCGGCCAGCACAGAGAGCTGCTTATCTGCTTCCTTTGTGGAGCTAGGTTTTGTTTGGGATCTGGGAGGTTGGGATGATATATTTTATGGGATTCCTGGGGCGCAGGGCTGTCTAAACCATGACAAGGTCTGGGAGCAGCAGACCAAAACCAGGCAGCCCCCTATTAAGTGTAACATAGTTGAGCAAACTCTGGCTGCAAACACAGACTTTACTACCTCCTTCCTCCCAACCCCAAATAATTAGTCTTCAGGAGCTGACTCTTGGCTAAATCGCCTCCACTAGCCCCTTCCCAGGTTACAAGTAAATCATTGTCAAGGGCCAGACCCGGGAAGGATTCAATTAAGGTTTGTTCTGAGGTCTTTGTTTCTCCCCTGCTGTTGTAGGCACTTAAATAGCTGCATTGTTATCAATGGAGGGAATGGCCCTTTGTGTCTCTGATCTAATTAAACCTGCTCAGCTGTGTTCATCCTCAGGTCACATGTAGGATTGGTTTGTACCACCTCATAAAGTATCTGCTATGGAAATAGACATTCTCCCTAGCAAGAATTAATCTCTTTTTTCCTCCCCTCCTGAATAGTGAAGGGAACCTTTTTTTTTTTTTTCAAAACAAGGCTTTGATAGTAGAGCTATGACTTACTTTTTTTCCCCTTCTTATACTGGCTCAACTCCTTCACTCTCCTTTTTGTTCTGCTGGTGGCAAAATCTTAGGCTGGAGACATTCAGTAGTCCTAGCCACACTTCATGAAGTTTAAGGTGCAAAGTCTTGTACTGTAGCAGTCTCCTTATTGCTTGGAGTACCCTTTCAGAGCCCTTTCCTAATAGGGTGACCTCAGTCACAGATGCTACCTGGTGTAGCCATCACCAGATCTTAATTTGGAGACAGTCTGAAGGTACAGATTGGTGAGATCTGTTAGTGGCAGACTGAGAAAGTATTATTTGGTTCTGCATCTGCTTTCTACAAGACCAATTTTTTCAACCTGTCTCTTCTCCTGCAAACTCTGTAAGGATGTGTGCCCTCCACTGCAGAATAGTTTCTCTGCTGCCCATTGCCAGTACTGTCTTCAAACCTTGTATAGAGTTTGAGGGGCTTTTCCCCTCTCCTGGGAGTCATAAACTACATTGTACAAGTCATTTGGTGACCTAATTCTTAACAGTTGGAATAGAATCATACTTGAGTGGTGCACAACCCTGGCTGTAGTTGGGCCTCTTGCCTGGAAATCTCTAAATGAAGGCAAAAAGTCTTGAAGGATTTTCTTTTGTATTTAGTGTTTTTAGGCATTGGAATTGAGGCCATAATTTTTAAAAGCCTGGGCCTTCTGAGCATCTCAGACATGAAGTCTTAATTACAAGGCATTAGGCATGTTCCCTGTTTTCACAGTTATCACCAAACAGTTGCTATGATTTCGATAGCTAAAGATGAACCACACTCCAGTGCTGGTCTAGGACTTCGGCAGGAGATTAGTTTCTTTTTAGAAATGCAGGTCTAGTTTCAATGTTGAATATTCTCATAGCTGTGTGTTTATATTCTCTTGCTCCTGGAAAAGCAGATCGAGATAAACCTGAGGAAAGATGTTTAGGAGAGCTGCGATACCTCACTGATTTGGGTTTTCTTTCCTGTGTAAGTTGAAAATACTATCACTGTGCAGATGGAGCAGAGGCACAGAATGGTACTGTCCAGCAACTCTGGGCTCACTAAATTATTTTTTTACTCTCCAGCCCTTCCCCTTCCTCTGTCCCACAATAGAAAGGGATATGAGCTATAGCGGCGCCTGTATGTTGCTATCAGTGAATGGCTCTTTCTGAGAAGTTTCAACTCAGAGGAAGCACTCCTATAAAATCCACGCCAGTAGTAACATTCTACCTCGAGAGAAGAGGTTTTTGATAGCAGGGTTTGAAAATAAACTAGAATAGAAAATCTATTCCAGCTGCTGCTTTCCCCTGTAATGCAGGTGTTTCTACAGGGTACCAGAGATAATGGCATGTGATGCTTAGAGCAGTGATTTTTTATTGGGAATTTCCTTAAGGTATAATGCTTAAAGTGAAGCAGCAGCCGACCAGGCTGCACAACAGGGAGTGGAGTCAACTCTAGGTTCTTTCCATGAGGTGGCAGTGTTGTGGATAAGCGAGTTTTTAATGCCCTGGCAATGGCTACATTTGACACTTTAGACAAAATAAATATATTTAATAATTTTTGTTTCTCCTTAGGAATAAGACTTTAGAACTATTTTGTACTGTGAATTACGGATGCTCTTTGAAGGAAAGAAATATCGATTCTAATGTTCTTCAGAAGCTCTGGCAGGGATAAGCAGGACATCGACTGGAACATACGCTAAATGAAACCAGACAAATTCTATTTTCTTACCTGAGCAAATATTTTATTGAAACTGCTTCTGTATGTCAAAGGAGCTCACAACTTCAGCTGTACACCTTTTTGTATCAAAAGAACTCAAACACCTTTTGTAGCTGTTATTTCCACACTTAATTTAAAATGGCTTTGTAGCACTAAAATACCTAGCAGAAGATGACTCCAGATCTTTAAGGAAATATTTAGTTTTTATGAAAAATTACGCTTCAGTGGTTAAACGTCTCCTGTCTTCGGTGCTTCTGGCCCTAATAGCACCACTGGACACCACCACAAGCACGTGGAAACATATTTTTGGAAGCAGAACTTTAATTTTATATGACATATGCTATGGAGAGCTAAGAAAATTTTAGGACTACGTGTTTTCTATTTTTTTTTTTTCTAACCAAAATGGAATCCACTGTGTTGAAGACTCTTGGTGTTATGTGCTTGTCTGACAATTTTTTATAAATTAGAGTAAAATCTAGTGTAATCATGGTCATCGAATGGATTTGTTTGGAAAGTTCAGTCTTATTTTTGGATTTTTTTTTTTTTTACATCAGGGTAACTATAAACTTAGTAATTCAAATTTTTGTTATATTGTTTTGCTCTTGGCTATACTACTTGTGATCCATGGAGAATTATATTGACTAACAGGATAAATTATATATGCATTTTATTTCCCAATGAATTGTGCACACTTTATTTTTGTGGAAAGTTGTATGTTAAATCAACGTTATGTTCTTACTCACTTCTTGAGAAGGAAGTTCCGATTTGAAATTGTATCATTTCCTTCAAAATGAAGGGCAGTGCTTAGTTAAATAAAAGATTGATGATATCTTTTAAGCCATTTCCTCTTCACTCTGTCCTATTAAAATAAAACCTGTCAGGTCCTTATGAAAAATGCTATGAGGGTTTCCAATAAACCATCTTTTAGAGTTAACTGAATATTTCTTTGCCACTCATGTATCTTTTTTCTGACATTTTGGTCCAAATTCAAGCTACTTCCTATAATTTCTCCGAGAAGATGAGCATGTCATCTGTGCATTGCTCACTAAACATTTCATTGTAGTCATTTAGTGAATGAAAACCCTGCATTTACTATGAAAATTCAAAATCTCAATTTTCAACACTAAATGATTTTAAGAAACAATGCAAAGATTGCTGGAAGTCACATTATGGAAGATACACTGGGGGGTTCAGTGTTTAGTAACCCATGTTTCATCTCAGGTGGTTTCAGGACCCCACACAAAGAGAATGTGCTTGCCGTGTAATTTAATTAGAGAAAATGGGTGAACGTGGTCACATGGCGCTCTTGGCATGCTAAGGGATACAGGTGCCAGCAGTTGGTGAAGGCTCTACCACAGTCTTCTGGGGTCCAAATGCCTGGGCTTTGTCAAGCTCCTGTGAAAATTTTGAATAGGAAAAGTTGAATGCTTAAGGTTTTAAGAAGCCCAGGCAGCAATGAGACCCTTCATCCTTAGAGTGGAAGTTTAGTTCATTGTGGTTTTCATCGCACAAGAAAGTAGGGGGGGAACCTGATGCAGAATGTACGTTTATTCTTGGGTGATTGGGCGAAGGCTGTGGTTCTTCTTTCTCCTAAGTAGTCTGAGCTTAATGTAGGAAAATGACATGTTTAGAAGCATTTACAAGGAGTTTCAAAATGAACAGGCCCAGAGTGTGTGCAAAAAGGCTTTTAGTTTCTTTTACTGAGTTTACTGGGCAAACTGCTTATTAAATAAATACCGCAATTTTATCCACAGAGTTGATGCAAGAATGGCTGGTGTCTGTGCTTGCAATTGCAGTAAGGCCTAAAGGATGCTGAGCACTAGCCTAGGGAATGGAAATACATAGGTTAAAAGAAGAAGTCCTAACCCTGAGCTTGTTTCTAAGGGGAAAATTTTGCCCCTAAATCAAATTATAAATTATATAAGTAGTACAGTAAATAAGTACTGACGGTAGGTATTTAAATAAAGCTAGTGTCTAAGTTTGATTAGAATTTGAGAACCGGTGTTAGGTCTGTGGAGTGTGTATCCTCCCTGGAGAAATCAGGACAAAAACGTGAAGGTACAAAGGATGATGGAGAAAAGGATGTAACTCAAACATAACCAATATGGACTACTTAATTCCCAGTGTCTAACACGCAAAGAGAAACCGGATTCATGGTTAGTGTCTCTTTGTATGTTGCATTCTAAGAGGCAAGGTAACTGCTTAGAAAATTTGTAAGAATTTTGTGGCCAGGTGCAGTGGCTCACGCCTGTAATCCTAACACCAGAGTGGAGGCAGGGGCGGATGGATTGCTTTCGCTCAGGAGTTTGAGACCAGCCTGAACAAGAGAGGGACCCCTGTCTCTACTAAAATGGAAAAAATTACTTGGGCATTGTGTGGGTGCCTGTAGTCCCAACTACTTGAGAGGCTGAAGCAGGAGGATCGCTTAAGCTCAAGAGTTTGAGGTTGCTGTGAGCTATGACAACACGATACAGCACTCTACCCCAAGGCAACAGAGTAAGACTTTTATCTCAAAAAAAAAGTTTTAGGGGCAGCACCTGTGGCTCAGCTGGTAGGGCGCTGTCCTCATATACCAAGGGTGGTGGGTTCAAACCCCGC
>NW_003852399.1:4390655-4396069 GCF_000181295.1 Otolemur garnettii
AAAAAAAAAAAAAAAAAAGTTATTACAATTGTGATAAGTGTAACAAAGGCAAGGTAGAGTTGTGTGGGAGACGATCTCTCTAGTCAGTGAATCAGAAGGCTTCCCCGAGGAAGTATGCTGAGCCTTGGAGGAGGTGAAGGGGTGCCAGGTGCTTTGGAATGGGCACCGATTACAGTAAGACAGGCCGGCTGGAGAAGGAGAGACTAAACCTCAGGTGTTCTCAAATGGCCCATCCTTCATGCTTCTGATGCTCAGTTCTCCTTGGGGCTCTTCCACTGTGTGTCGTCAAAACTTGTTTGTGCATCTGAAGAAGTAACACATGACCAGGAGAAGGGATTCCCCCCTCCCCCAAAGTTTAAGTGAGTGAATTTTGGATTTTGGTTTTGCTAGACTAGAAAGTCCCCAGATTATCTCAAGGTTATGTTGTGACTATGGTTTGAAGAGAGTGAACGTAGCAGTGGTTTTTCGGGTGCATTGAATTAGGAGAGCAAATGAATGGCTCTGTCCTTTCCTCCTCCAGAACTGGAGATTGTCCTGTTAAAGCTATGGATGCCTTAAATCGCCAGCCAGATTATGAAGTGGAGAGTGAAAGCAGGCCTTTGCCTGGTGCAGTGAGTGGGCAGGTGGCATTGGCCAGGCTGGATAGACGTAATGGTAAAGTGGAGCAGGAGGTTTTGTAGCCTGTCCTTTACAGCCTTGGGCTTGTTACTGGGGAGGAGGTTATTTTGTTCACTGCTGTAATACGGTTTCCATTGCCTTGTCACATGTAGTCATAACTGACTCAAAAGATGAGCACTTCACTGCTTTCTTTGGGAAAGTCGTACAAAGGGGTCAACTCCCAGAGTCTGGTTGTCTTGATGTTTAGTACATTCTTCAAACCTCATAACTTTGAAGATTCATAGTTAAAAAAAAATGCTAACCTTGTCTCAGTGCCTGTGTAGCTCAAGCGGCTAAGGTGCCAATCACATACACCAGAGCTGGCGGGTTGGAGTCCAGCCTCGGCCTGTGAAACAACAATGATAACCACAACCAAAACCTAGCCAGGCGTTGTGGCGGGTGCCTCTAATCCCAGCTACTTAGGATGCTGAGGCAAGAGAATCGCTTAAGCCTAGGAGGTGGAGGTTGCTGTGAGCTATGACACAATGGTATTCTACCCAGGGGGACAGCTTGAGGTGCTATCTCAAAAAAAAAAAAAAAGAAAACCAACCAAAAAACAAAATGCTAACCTGCAGCTAGAGGGTCTGACCTAGGCACACAACTACTGAATGGTGGTTAAGGTTTTGCTGGGGAAGCATCTGAGTTTGTCTACTTCAGCCTCTGCTTATTATTAGGGTGCTAACCTTGGCAGAAGTTCCATACTTTGTTGGAGACTTAATTTCTTCTTCTGTAACATGTACAATGCTAGTGCCACTGGTCAATTCACTTAACTCTCGAAGCCTAAAGGTTGGATTTTTTTTTTATTTATAAAATAATACAATTAATATATATGCAATCAAACATATTAATGTTGGTTGTGAGGACAAATGAAATAGTACATGTGGCGCCCAGATCAATAACTATTATTAGCTAGGGGAAAGGGGGTACTGTACGTGTTCAAAAGCCCAGGGAGCGAGGTCTTCCCTTTCGTCTTGGAAAATTTCTAAGCTGGATATGAGAAATTGGTATGATAAGTAAGATAATTCTAGGCTCGGCTCCTGTGGCTCAAGTGGCTAAGGTGCCAGCCACATACACCTAAGGTAGCGGGTTCGAATCCAGCCTGGGCCTGCCAAACAACAATGACGGCTGCAACCCAAAAATAGCTGTGCGTTGGGGCGGGCGCCTGTGGTCCTAGCTACTTGGGAGGTTGAGGCAGGAGACTCGCTTGAGCCCAGGAGTTGGAGGTTGCTGTGAGCTGTGATGCCACAACACTCTACCCAGGGGGACAGCTTGAGGCTCTGTCTCAAAAAAAAAAAAAAAAAAAAGATGATTCTAGTTAATACTTCAGTTTAGCAGATGCTGTAGTGTTTGATATGTTTCTTTGAATTTTGATCTTTGGTAGATAAACTGTTCTTCATTTACACATTTTAGTATGTTTGTTCATTAATCCAACACATCACTTACTGAGCATTTTGAAGGTACTAGGCCCTGGATAGCCAAGAAGGGATTTTGCAGTAATAACATGAACTATGATGGTGTCACCTTGTCCCATTTTAATCACCACAGACTTTCTGTGTAGATACTATTATTATCTTCATTTTATAGCTAAGAAAACAGATTTAGAGAAATGGAGTGATTTTCTAAGATCTCATAGCTAATAAACAACAGCTTCTGGCCTGGAACAGGAAAGTTTGTCTCCAAACGCTCAGGTCACAGTTCTTCCTCTAGAGGATCATGTGACCCCTCCTCCCCCTTCCTCCTTCACCTCCTGGAGAAGACTTAGAACCTCTACCGCTCCACCAAGCGCATGCACTGTTATCTGAATAGCACTCTATTTTCACTAGTATTGCCGCAACCCTGGAGGCAAGAAGAGGCAGGAACAAGAGCAGAGGCAACTTGGTCAGGAGAGACTTGGATTCTTACCATGAACAGCACCTGTGTTTTATCACCCCACTCTCCTGTGGTGGGGCACTGGGACTCTCTCTCCAACTGTTCTACTGTCCCTCCTTGGCCATGATTCTTCTCTCCCTATACGTAGAGGTCAGGCCACACCGGCTGCTTCACAGCACAGCTCCAACCCCTGACCTGCAGTGTGACCTTGGGCAAGGTAGTAACTTAGCCACCTTGAATTGTCTATTTCAGAAAGCAGAGGTCCATGGTGGCTCATGCCTGTAATCCCACCATTTTGAAAGGCCAAGGCAAGGAATCTTTTGAGCACAGGATACCTGCTGGGGCAACATAGTGAGATTCTGTCTCTATAGGAAATAAGAAAAATTAGCAGGATGTGGTAACATGCTTGTAGGCCAGCTACTCAGAATGAGGATGACACAGGATTGCTTGAGGTTGCACTGGGCTATGATCACGCCGGTGCACTCTAGCCTGGGCGACAGAGCAAGACCCTGTCTCTGGGAAAAAAAAAAAAGCAAAAGTCAGGGCTGTTAGGAATGCCTACTCCATAAAGCTATTCATCACCTAGCAGAGACAAGAGAAGTAGGAGTAAATTAATTCACATCTTTATCCTGGAGAAAGTATTCAGAGATTTGTTTAAGTTTTGCTTCATTCTATACTGATTTGTTTTTCTTAGTGCAGTATATTTCTCAATGATGTTTGGCTCTGCTCTTGGCCATTACGTCCCTGCCTAAGAAGAGAATGCTCTTGTATCTTGGTAGATGTGCATGTTTTATTCTGCTTTATTCCCCGGGAGTCTGTTTGTGCTCACATTGAGCAAAGAAGGTTGTCCATAAAGCCATCAAACATTTACATTAGTACTTGTTTGTTAGTTAATAGACTATTTTTAGAGCAGTTTTAGGCTCACAGAGTTCCCACAGACCCCTCCTCCCTCTCTCCACACAACCCCCCACCATGACATACCGTGTCAGTGTGGGGCAGTGGTTACAATTGACAAGCTAACATGAGCATGACCTTATCAGCCCAAGTCCATGTTTACTAGGAGTCACCATGTTGTGCATTCTATAGGTTTTGACTAACATATCCACATGATAGCATCCTACAAAATAATTTGTCACTCCACTTTTTCTCCCTCTTCATTTCTTTTCCCCTCCAGCTGAGAATTGGACTATTTTCAGCTGATCTTACCCAGCCTAAGAGGCACTTCCCTACAAACCTTCTGCTGTCCTCTCCAGGCCAAATGATGCTCCTGGCTAAAAGCATGATCCTTCGTTCCTTCAGTGTTCACTGAGGCCCAGCAGGCTCTGGGGCTGGAAAGAGAAACACCACGTGGCCCACTGCCCGCCCATGGTCACTGAGAAGACAGGCAAAGAGCAGAAGCAACATCTTGTGATGAAGTGGGATGACGTAGCTGGGGCAGGTGCCAGGCCCAGGAGGGCCTGAGCAGGGAGGGCTGACCCCAGGGGAGGGTGGGAGGGGTTCGGGACAGATTTCTTGGGGAGGGTAGGTCTAGGTCTTATCAGAGAAAATTCCAACATAATCCTGCTCCCATCTCATCAGCCCTTTGTTTTAATGGTAAAACACACTTCTGCCTCTGTAGGTGGGTGGTGCAGTGGGGTGGGGAACAGGCGTGAGAGCACACAGTAGGAATTATTTGAATAACTCCTGTTTTTGCTTCCTGCTGAAACAGACTTCAGCTAACGAGGTTACTTTGTTACAAACTCTAAAGTGAACTGAAATGTACTGAAATAAAATGTCCACTGATCTTTGGCACTCCCACCCAGCGAACCTGCTCTCTCTGTGTTGGGAAATAGCCAAGAGGCACTTTGGGAGTCACTGCCCTGGGCTGTCACCAGGGCAGGTGACCTCACCAGGTTCTGGAGGCTATACTATGTTCTTCTGTCAAGTGGGAATAATATGGACATACTTGCCTACTTACAAGTATACAATAGCATATTGTTTAAGTGGTTGTACTTTATTTTTACTACCTGACATTATGTCAAGTGGGAATAATTCATTTGTCAAGTTATGTAGATGATCACTAACTCCTGACACTCCAGGACATCACCCAGAGCCAGTCCTGGCATAAGATTACATGTGGAGGGATTGGTTGTTATCATTTTCCATTTACCCTTTCTCAGTTTTGCCTGGGGTTCATGCATGACTCTACCAAAATTCATAGATGAATTTCAGATTGGGGCAGTTTCTGTCAAACAGACTCAACCAGATTTAAAATGGTGTAACCAAATGTTGCAACATTTGGCTTTGTACTGGTTAGAACTCTCTGGCCCTGAATGTTTGAGAAAATATCACAGATAATGTGTACACACACATTCGTGCCATCGAATTACACGCATCATTTCATCTGAATCTTTGGTTTCTCCCCATCATGACAAACTAAGAGATGAAGCTCTGGGTATTAACAGCACCCTAAAAATGGGATTATTCTTCTTCCTCCCAGTTAATGCCTGTCTGTTTGCCCTACCTATCAAAATGTTTTTGTTAATATAACTTTATTACATTTTTTATGTTTCAAATGAATATGTACTAAATGTAAAAGAAGTTCAAATGCCAAAGTATAGAGTCCCCTGGGCTGCCTTCTCTCCACCCATTAAGTTTTTTGCATAGCCCTTCTAGACATTTTTTCTGTCAACATTCAGATATATTTTTTTTTCACTGAAATTATATCATGCTACTCACATTTCTCTGCAATTTTTAACTCATCAGTAAATCAGGACTTTAATATTAGTGCATAAAGTGTCTGGAACATTATTTTTAACAGCTGGCTTGAGCTCAGCACCTATGGCTCAAGTGGCTACGGGGCCAGCCACATACATCTAAGGTGGTGGGTTCAAATCCAGCCTGGGCCC
>NW_003852399.1:4396245-4398668 GCF_000181295.1 Otolemur garnettii
AAAAAAAAAAAAAAAAAAAAAAACAGCTGGCTTGTACACTATTGTAAGAAAGCTTCTGTTTCTTATTTACCCATTCTCTCATTCATGGCCATTTAAACTACCTCTAATTTTTCCTAATTACAAATGCTACCACAAACATCTTGCCACACCCATTTTTGGCACATATGTGGGTATTTCTGAAGGATATAATTATTGAAGTGAAATTTCTGAATAAAGGTTATGCACAATTCAGATTTGGATAGAAAAACCAGATGGCCTTTTATAAAAGATGATGCTAATTTCCAATAATGGTAATAACATTTTCAAGCGTGTGAAAATACTTGCCCACTTACAGGTATACAATAGTTATTGTTGAAGTTTTTATGAGCATTTTACTTTAATTACCTAATCTACTCCCCTTTATTTTGCAAATAATTAAAATCAATGGTTCACCAGTTTTCCTTGATTGCAAACGTTCAAGTTCTGTTCAAAGCACTTGACGATTGGATCAACCCAGTGAATTCTGGAGTCCAACCTATGAACTTGAACAATAGAAAGGTAATAGTGGAAGGTATCCAAAATGATTTCTTTTAAAGATGTGAATCAGAACGTACTGCTTTACATCTTTCAGTGGCTTCCAGCGGTGCTTAGAATGAAATCAGAGCTCCTTACTGTGGGTTCTTGCACAATCTGACCTCTGTTTATGTTGCCAACCTCACTTCTTATCACTCCCTCCTGCTGGGTATGTTCCAGCCTCCGGAGTCTGTGTTTATTTTCCTAAAGACACCAAGGTCTTTTTTTGCCTTAGAGCGGTATCATTCAGACTTTCTGACTACTGACCTGCATGAAAAATACTCTTTGCAGCACAGCCCCGTGCCCCCAGGTGTGTGTGTTAATGTGTGTATCTGAAACTAAAATCCACAACTCCCCCCTGCGCTGTGCTGTACTCTAATATGATCTGTTCTGGTTTACTCCATTCTGTTTCGTTTAAGAGAGGGAAGAAAAGTGCTGGTACCGACGAAATTGCCGGCATTTACAAAACGAGAGTCCAGAGACAGGTTTGGTTCCTTCCTCCCTGGGCATCAGGGCACTGGCTCCCCTTCCCGACTTTCAGCATAAATGTCACCCGGCTTTGCTGTTCTGTCCCACCTTATTCTCCCATCACAACACTCCGTTTCCTTTATGATAATTTTCCAAAGTTAAAATTGCGTGTTCACATGTTTTTTATCCCTTTATTGTCTCTTGTCATTAGAATAAGGTCAAGGACCTTGTTTGCTTTGATCACCACTCAGCGCTGTAAGACAGTGCCTGGAAAATGGTAAATATGAACGGATAAAGAGCTGCTTGTTTTGTGCACCCTGAGATGTTGTTTCCCCTCCCTGCCCCTCCCATGGCTCAGCACATCCCTATGCCCCAGTGAGTTTGAGCTTAGAATATTTTTCTTTCTTTTTCTTTTTGAGACAGGGTCTTAGCCTGCTGCCCTGGATATAGTGCTGTAGCATCATAGCTCACAGCAACCTCAAACTCTTAGACTCAAATAATCCTCCTGCCTCAGCCTGCTGAGTAGCTAGGACTATAGGCCAGCTAGTTTTTCCATTTTTAGTAAAGACAGAGTCTCATTCTTGCTCAGGCTGGTCTCAAACTCTGGAGCTCAAGGGATCCACACACCATGGCTTCCCAGAGTACTAGGATTATAGGCGTGAGTCACCACTCCAGGCCAGAAAATGTTTTTGATACACATTTTCTTTTTTTTTTTTTAATCAGGAGCTCCTGGGTTTTCTTTCTAAATAAGATATCTGCCTGGGTCCAGATCCTGTCTCACGGTGTAAAAGTCGAGGCCTCAGGGCACATTCCTCACCTGGTCATCCCAGAAGGACCTGGAATGAAATGAAAAATAAAAGAACTATGTGAGTGGTTTGTTTCAGGAAAAAAATAAAGCCAGTATCTGAGCGGAACTTAGCATTTCACCCAAGAATCGCACACATGTCTGTCTTAGAATAATCCTGTTGGAAAAGGTAGTGGCTTCAGATCATAATAATAGTGCTGACCATTCACAGAGGACTTTCCTGGGGCCAAGTCCTAGAGATTCATTCTCATTTTTCTCACCATAGCCCTGAAAGGCAGCTATTATGCCCATTTTAAGGATGCTGCAGAGGAGGCTAAGTGAGCAGGTGGCACAGAGACTAAGAGGTGAGCCTGAGATTCCAAGACCAGTTTTGCTGCCTTCTGATCACGTAGTAAGATCATGTGGAAGGCAGAACAACGCCCCTCCCACACAAAGATGTCCACATCCGAATCCCCAGAACCTATGGCCAAAGGAAATTTGCGTATATATGAAGCTCAGGATCGTGAGATAAGGAGGTTATCCTGAATTATCCAGGTGGGTCCAACATAATCTCAAGTGTTTTTTCTTTGCTTTTTTTTTTTTTTTTTTGTGGCCAGGG
>NW_003852399.1:4398688-4466698 GCF_000181295.1 Otolemur garnettii
CAGACATTGTACCAAAACTTAAAAACTAAGCCAATCCTATAATTTTTTCTTTTTTTTTTTGGCATTTTGTGGCCAGGGCTGGGTTTGAACCCACCCCCTCCAGCATATGGGGCCAGCGGCCAACTCCTTTGAGCCACAGGTGCCGCCCATAATCTCAAGTGTTTTTATAAGAGGGAGACAGGAGGATGAGGGTCCTGGCTGCTTTCACTTTGCGTGGGGTTTTCAAGGTTATGCAAATTATGGCATGGATCAGTATTTCATTCCTATCTGTGGCCGAATATTATCCCCCTGTATGTGTGGTCCACATTTTGTTTATCCATTCGTCACTCACTGAGAGACACCTGGATTGTTTCCACCTTTTGGTTATTGTGAACGATATTGCAACAAGATCAGACGATGCTGCGGGGCTGGCTGTGAAGGAGGAAGAAGGAGCCCTGAGCCAAGGAGTGCAGGTGGCTTCTAGAAGCTGGAAAGAGCACAGAAACAGGTCTCCTCCAGAGCCATCCAAGGAGTGCAGCTCTGCCGGCACCTTGATCTTAGCCCAGTGAGACCTGTGGCAGACTTCTGACCCCTACAACTGTAAGGTACAACATTTGATGTTGACATCCACTAGTTCGTGGTAATTTGCTTCAGCAGCCCCAGGGATCTAATGTAGCTGCTCTACAATATGTTTTCTCCTAAAGCTGGTGCACAAACACCTGCTGAGCGCCTATTGTGCTCATAAAGACTCACAAGTATTAGGAGCCTACAGTGTGCTTACAAATACCTACTTCTTAAAATAGGGATATGACGAAACCTGATTTTCCTTTGAGAAAGTGGAGGCGCCGAAGAGTTCACTGCAGTTAAGTCTCCACAGTCCTGCATGTCTGTGGTACCCACGAGAGAGATCAATACAGGCACATACGGAATGCAGCCAAACTTCAGATCTTAACTGTGCACCTGGGCTAAGTCATGTGGCACAGAAGAGATAATGTAATATTTAATTTTCTTGCCTCTTTTGGATACTCCTATATCCAGATAACAAAAGCCCAGTCTTCCTAGTTTTGGAGGATTATTTTTGACTTATTTTTTTTAATTGGTGTACAATGCATGTAACATAAAATGTATCATTGCAAGCATTTTAAAGCGTCCAATTCTCTGACATTACGTATATTCACAGTGTTGTGCAACCTCATCATTATCTAGTTCTAGATCTTTTTTTATACAGATTCTTACTTTGTCGCTTTGGCTAGAGTGCCATGGCATCACAGCTCCCAGCAACCTCTAACTCTTGGGCTCAAGCAATTCTCTTGCCTCAGCCTCCGAAGTAGCTGGGACTACAGGCTCCCGCCATAATGCCTGGGTATTTTTTTGTTGCATTTGTCGTTGTTTAGCTGGCCTGGACAGGTTCGAACCCACCAGCCTAGGTGTATGTGGCAGGCGCCGTAACCACTGAATTATGAGCGCCACCCAATGCCTCGCTACTTTAGAGAGGAGGTCTCACTCCAGCTCAGGCTGGTCTCGAAACTGTGAGCTCAGACAATCCACCTGCCTTAGTCCTGGATCTTTTTCATCTCCAGAAATGGGAAACCCCTACCCATAAAATAGTCACTCCCCATTCCTGGTCCCATTCCTCCCAAACACTAATCTGCTTTTGTCCCCCTGGGTTTGCCTATTCTGAGTATGTTTCACAAGTGGGATTATGTTACACATGGCCTTTTGTTTCTTGCTGCTTTCACTTTGTTTGAAAACTTGTTTTCAAGGTTTATCCAAACCATGCATTAGTATTTCACTCCTTCTGTGACTGAATAATATTCTATTATATAATTTATACCACATTTTGTTTATCCATTCTTTTGTTCACGGACCTTTGGGTTGTTTCTACCTTTTGGTTATTTTATAAACATTGGCATATGAGTATCTATTTGAGTCCCTGTTTGACGTTCTTTTGAGAATTGACTTAGAAGTGAAATTTCTGGATTATTTCATAATTTTGTGTTAACTTTGTGAAGGACTACCAAACTGTTTTTCACAGAAGTTACCCCATTACTTTTTGCTATTTTAGTTTCAATGAATGTTTTTAATATGTAATGTTTCCTGTTTTCTTAAACTGAAGACACTCTAGTATCATTTTAACATTTTCTTGGCCACTCTGAATGATCCCTATCGAGATCAATGAAAAGCAGAATTTTGTTAGTTTTTTTAAATTTGAAGCAGGAGGGAATGATGATGTTAATGGTAAGAAAAAGTTTACACTTACATAGCAGATGAGAGTACAAGGCCCCACGGCAAAGAGTTGCTATATATAACGCTCTTAAACCTGCAGAAGGCTCCTAGTAGGTTGAGGTATTTATTCTTAATCTCTTTATCTTCCAGTTAGTACAATGGAAGCAAAGAGAGGTTGTATAACTTCTGAAGCTCACGTGAAATTAATCCTTTGCCTGTTTCCTGATATGGTTGTTCTCAAAGTGGGGCTTCTGTACCAGCAATATCAACATCCCCTGAGAACGTGTTAGAAAACCACATTCTCAGGCCCACCCCAGACTTAGTCACAGACTCTGGGGCTGGGCACCAGCCATCTGGTTGAACACGCCCTCTGGATGATCCTGATGGAATTGACGTTTGAGAAGCACTGCCGAAGAGACTTCCTGATGGAGTTAAGTTAGGACTGTCAGATAAAACACAGGACACCCAGCAAAATTTGAATAAGCAATGAATACATTTCTTTTAGTTCATATGTGCCCCAGATACGGCATCTTGTATTTTCATTTGCTAAATCTGCCAACCTTAGAGTTTCACAGCAAGGATCTGGCAACTGTTTCAGGTGCCCCCTTTGTCTTTGTTTATCTGCAAATGGCTGAACTAGTCCACTGAGAGTCAATGACTACGAAAGTATCCTCAGGGCACTTAAGAAATCACAAAACCCATGCCAGGGGTAGGGGATGGTGTGCAGAGATAGGAGAAATGGCTAAAGATATTACGGGCATTAAAAGTAAAGGTTTGTCCAAAGCGATGCTGTCAGTTGGTGAAAATGTGTTGTCAAGTGCTTCCTCTGTCTCCTATAGGACCCCGAACAGACCAGTGTGCTCTGGAGCCATCGAGGGTGCGGAGATTTCCCTGAGAAGCTCAAGCTGGGAGGAGACATGACATTCTTTGTGGCTGGGGACAGAGAGAACCCAAGGGTATGGACATAGTGTGGACCGGCCCTGGGACTTCTTGGCAGGCCCTTCAGGATATAGCAAGGCCACACAGAGAGTGGCTCCATGGGGCCCAGGAGACACATCCTAGGTACAGAGTTCTCTGCTTTGCCAAAGATTCCTTAGTCCCCTTAGAAAGAGATAGGAAACTGCAGGGCTGTGAGACCTGACGGTGACCAGAAACACAGAGACCTTTTCAAAACCTTGGTTTGGCGTAAGATGGGGAAGAAATCAAGACAGACTAAGGACACCTGGGAGTTTGAGCTGTGAATCCAGTTGCTTCATGGAAATAAGATCAGTGATATTTTCCCCTTGTGATTCTAGGAACTCAATTCGCCTTCGCTAAACCCTCTACTGTCCTGAGTCCTGGGAATATGAAGAAGAAAAAGGCAGAGTCAACCTTAGGTATTGCTCACCCTGATTTTACAGGTTTTAATGGACTCGTGAACATTTGCACCTATTTTTAAGTTAGTAGTAGAGAAACATTTTGTGGGAAAAGTGAACATATATTAAGATACTGTTGTATGCCTGGATTCACGCTGGTGCTTTTGTACAGATTAACTCCTGGGTAGAATGCTATCCTCTTATAACAAGTGAAAACCGAGAGGGAGAGAGATGCTCCCTGATTCACCCAAGGTGGGTGTTTCCGTCTGCTGGGTTTTCATATCACAGTACCACAGACTGAGGAGCTTAAACAACAGCAAATTATTTTCTCACAGTTTGGAGGCTGGAAAGTCTGAGATGGAGGGGTGGGCAGGGCTGGGTTCTTCCGAGGTCTCTTTCTTTGGCTTGTGGACGGTCATCTTGTCCCGTCTTGGCTTGGCTTTCCGTCTGTCCATGTCTGTGTCCACGTGTTTTCCTCTCACAAGGACACTCATTAGTGCCCAGCCCGATGACCTCGTTTAACCTCAGTTACTTCTTTAAGGATGCTACCTCTGGACACAGTCACATTCTGAGATACTACTGGAGAAAGGACTTCGACACATCCATTTTGGGGACCACAGCTGAGCCCACTATAGACAGGAGGCCAGTAGGGTTGAGCTTGTCCTGGAACCCAGAACCTCCAACTCCAAATCCACTATTTTCTTAAGGGGGAAATCTTTCATTTTGATTATATCTGCCTGCTGGATGACTCTGGCAAGGGCTTACTCTCCAGACCACTCATGTCTCAAACAAGTGGTTTTTTTTTTCTTTTTAAAATTTTTTCTTTTTCTTTTTTTACTTCAAATTAGTGTGAAGGCACAATTAGTTATGATGTTTGTATTTGTTAGGATGCCTGTTGTAGTTGTGGTCCATACCCAGGTGTGCCATATACCCTTACATTGTGCCCCTTAAGTGGAAGCTCACCCATCCCCTTCCCTTCCCCCTCCCCCATCTTGAATTGAATTGAGTTTTTTTCTGATGTGGGCATGTATTAGTTTGTCTCCCGGCTTCACATTAGAATTGAGTACATTGGATACTTGTTTTTCCATTCTTGCAATAGTTTACTAAGAAGAAAGTGTTTCAACTTCATCCAGGTTAAAACAAATATTTCTTGAACACCTCCTATTTGTCAGCTATGATGTTAAGTGCTGGGTCAGAACTGTGAGAAAGGCTGGCAGAGACCCCACTTTCCTAAGAACTACCTATGCCAGTGGAGAGAGCAGAAACGAACCAATAAGAAAATATCATACATGTAACACAGAGACTCAGAGAAGTAAGCAGTGGTTTAAAACATAGTCACTTAGTCGTTTCTCTGAGGGGCAGGCTTCATGCACGTGATCTTCAGGCTAAGAAGTCTATGGTGCAAAAGGAGCACCAGGAAGGTGGAGAGGGTGTGTGCTCCAGGACAAGAAATGAAGTGGAGATGGGAACGTACAGTTCCCAAAAAAGCTGAGCACATGGGGAGATTCTTCCACATGCCATGCTTTGCCAGGGTGCATTCCAGCAAATCGACTTACCTGATGGTGAAGCTTCTCACAGTGGCTCTTCTGTGGCCACAAAACCAGTCCCAGGAGGCCTGTCTACAGCAGAATTGTTCCTACTGCAGGGCACTGTGCGTAGTGGAGAAAATCCATGTAGATCCTCGTAACTAAATTCCTTTTTTTTGGTATAAAATTGGATAAGAAAGTGTTAAAAGTGTATCGCAAGGACCTTTAGCAAGGATCCAACTGGATTAAACTTACTTTGCAATATTATTTTATTATATGTACTAGGGCAAGTTTCTTCTTAATGATTTTTTGTTTGTTTGTTTGCTTTACAAATACCTCTGTGTGGGCTGGGACAGGGTGTAAAGTGCATTTCTGTGGGTTGAAGTTAAAAAGGTAAGAAAACGCTGTACTGACATGTTCCATGGGAGCGGAGATGTCTACCTTTTCTTTCTTTTATTTTCTTTAAAATCTCCAACACTTTTTACATCCTCGATACATATTTGTTGGCGAATGAATGCAGCTGAGGGTCACCTCATATAGGTCTTTGGGTTATATGGGAAAGTCTGAGTTTTATTTTAAATGCAAATAAATTTAAAATTTTGTTTTAAATAAAATTAAAAAGTTTTGTACAGGGCTACAACTGTGTCTGTAACTTTAAATGCTCACTCTAGCTGCTGTATGGGGAGTGGGGTTTGGGGGGCAGGAGGATTAAAATTGGAAAAGAGGGGTTTTGCAAGCCTCTCTAGGACAGATAATGGTAGCTAGGACTGGGATAGAAGGGAAATAAAGGAGATAGAAGTGAGATCCATTCCGTAAATAGACTTGCAGATGGACTCTGAGAGGGACAGTGAAAGAAATGAAGGAATCAAGAGTGATTCTAATAGGCCCTGGGTGAGGCGTATTAGAAAAATGCTCACTTTGTTTGCAGGTGGAAATCCTGCCTCAATAGATGTGTCCTTATTGGAATGGTTGGATTAAAGAGCCAGAAGTTACTCGAGAGCTATATAGAGAGTATGACACATTTCAAGTGTATAACGGGGTCAGGAAAGAGAGCACATTTGGGCCACTCCAGCCATCTTCAGCAGTAAAGACAACGTTCATTTGTAAAATGATGTGTTTCCAAATCAAGTTTCACAAGTTATTGCATTTGATGTTTGTACCCTCTTCTTGAGGAATTATTACTATCCTCTTTGAATCATTGTAGACATTGAACCTCAGAGAAGGGGAAATAAAACGTTTCTTGAGCATGTGCTCTATGCTCGCTACTTGGAACTTAACCAGTGCTGTTTCATGTAATCATCAGCACATCAGCATAACTGTGTTTCCATTTTTGGTTATCCGACTCCCGGGCTCCTGCAGCATTGCAGTTTCTTCCAGCAATTACACCCATTACATCTGAAAACATGTCCCAAGTCCTAGAATCCCAAAGGCTCCCCTTCAGATTTCCACAGTGGTGCTGAAAGTTGGAGAGGGGGGAACATTATACTTCCAGACTTCAATTTACTTCGGTGGCTTCTCTTACTCTGAGTAACGAATCGATGAGGACAAGTGATTGAACAGCCAGCCCAACGGAGGAATGACGCAGAACTTGGACTTCTGTTGCAAAGGGCTTTATTTTGTTTTAAACTCTGTTTGTGTATTCTTCCAAACTTGGTTGAATAAGCAGTGCAGAGAACCTCTGTCTACCCTTTATACCAATTCATCTCTTGTTAAATATTTTATTCCATTTGTAAAGTACAAATGGGGTAAATGCTTTTCATGCCATTTTTGCCCTAAGATTCGGTCTTTTGAGGCACTTTTTATTCCCCCTTTGAATTCTCCTACAGCATAGCATTCTTATTTTTCCTTTCCTACCCAAGTTCTCAGCTTCAGTTTACAACTGTTGCTCAGAATTTCCTTCTCTCTCACATTGAAGGTAAGACTCTGGCCCTCTCATTGCTTGGCTCAGTTTCAGGTCAGGGTTCCCCCACTTGCCAACTGCTATAACTTTGGGAGATGCCAGTCCTTCATCTGAAAAATGGTCCCGAAGTCATATCCTCATAACTGACTGTGAAGACATAGAATCATGTGAGAGAGGGTTTAGCCACTGCGGTGGACTGAGTATTTTGCAGCTCCAAAATTCATATCTTGAAATCCTAACTCCCAATGTGAAAATATTCAGAGGTGTTGCCTTTGGGAGGTAATTAAGTCATGAGGGTAGAGCCCTCATGAATGGGATTGATGCCTATATTTATTTATTTATTTATTTTTCAGAGACAGAGTCTCACTTTATCACCCTCGGTAGAGTGCTGTGGCGTCATAGCTCACAGTAACCTCCAACCCCTGGGCTAAGGCGATTCTCTTGCCTCAGCCTCCCAAGTAGCTGGGACTATAAGCACCAGCCACAAAGTCTGGCTGTTTTTTGTTGCAGTTTGGCCAGGGCTGGGTTTGAACCTGCCACCCTTGGTATATGGGGCCAGTGCCCTCCCCACAGATCCACAGGTGCTGCTCAGGATGAATGCCTTTATAAAAGGAACCCAGAGAGGCTGGGCATGGTGGCTCATGCCTGTAATCCCAACACTGTGGGAAGCTGAAGTGGGAGGATTGCTTGAGCCCAGGAAATCGAGGTTACAGTGAACTATGATCACACCACTGCACACCATTCTGGGTGATAGTGCAAGATCTTGTCTCTTAAAAAAATAAAATAAAAAAAGGAAAGAAAAAGAAAAAGCAAGGAACTCATACAGCTCCTTTGCCTTCTTTCTATATACGAAGATGGAAGGTACATCTAGAAGTTGGCAGTCTGTAACTCAGAAGAGGGCCCTCACCAGGAACTGACTGTGCCGGCATCCTGATCTCAGACTTCTCGCCTCTAGAACTGTGAGAAATAAATTTCCAATTTTTCATAAACCACCCAGTCTATGGTAACTTGTTATAATACCCCGTAGACACCTACAGTACCAAGCCCAGAGTAAATTCCCCTATAAATGCAAACACACTTGCAGAGAAGCCAGATTTACCCTTTAGTCATTTGTGCTGCTGAACCAGTTGTTAAACGGTGGGAACGCAGCCATGCCAGTTGTAACTTGCGCTTCCCTGTAGCCTACCTGTCATCACCATAGCACCGCACTCACTGACCACCCAGCTTCTCCCGGGGGACTCTGTGGATATCCCCACAATCCAGCTAAGCTGTACATGGCCACAGAACTGGGCCTTGGCACCCTGCCGCAGCTCTCTGTACCGACCTTTGGTTGATGACGGCAGGAAAATGTTACCATTGCTTCCAGTTATTAGCTCAGTACCTACAATCTCGATCACCTCCATCACAAATGACAGAGGAAGCTGAGGGAGGGAATTAGGTAACTTTTTGCAAGGTCAAAATGACTCACACCTGAGACTGTTCAATTTCAAAAAGCATTCTGAATCTCCTTGGAGTCAGAGTCCTTGATTCCAAGCTTGGTTCCGCCAATTGTACCCTTGGGCAGGGGACGTCACCCATCAGAGGGGAAATAGAGCAAGGTTTAGACAGATTCCTATGGCTTCTCCACCTATTCCGGCATTGAAAAGTGCCCATGTAGAGAAATTTTCCTTGACTTTTTGTTCAGGGCAAATAACCAAATTCAGTGGTCAATTTTAAACCAAGGATCAAACTCAACTCGTTAATTATTCCCAGAGTTGATAACTCTGCCCTTCTCTTGAAACTATTGAAGTTGAGACAAACCAGAACTACAGAGCTGGTGAAAAACTTTCTGAAAATCATGAAGCAGAGCATACAAATATTTTTAGAGAGGGAATGTGAGCCAAGGAAAGCCAAGACACATGATGACAGGAGCGTCACCCTGGGAGCCAGACAGACTCCCCTCTGCATTACTATTACAAGTCGTGTAATAAGTAACCTTTGCTTCATGCTTTGGAAAACAGGGATAAGTACCCAGAAGAACTGATTGGAGTCAGATAGAATGGGTGAACAGCCCCGAGGTCAGTGCCTGGCACCAGGAGCAAGAGGGAAAATATTTACTGACTGGACAGAGGGAGCAAACCAAACAGGGTCACTCTGAATCAGCGTCTCTCAGAGGCCCCCAGGCTGCGGAGAGTTAACCCTTACCTGGCTGGATCACAGGGGGTGAGGATTCAGTTATTTACCAACCACTCTGGAAACCTTTTGGCAGCTGTACCCACATGTCCGGCTGAAAAGCAGACCTGCCTGATGGTAGAAGACAGCACCAGTCACCAGCAAGCCTACTGTGCATTATGTGAGCAGCAGGGAGGGATGAGACAGCTAGTAATTTGGGGCCTGGTTTGTTTTCCATGGTACAAAATGGGTAAGGCAAAAGGAGAGGCTGTGTTCCCTCCTACCTCCCATCCTCACTCCCCAGAGAGAATAATCAGTAACAGATTCTTATGTCATTTTCCAGAAATTAGCCAATTAGCCTTCCTTCCTTCCATACAAATGGAATTATAATATAATAATGGCTAATGTTTATCATGTGCTTGTTATGTGCCTGGGAATATTTTAAGCATCTTGCATGGAATATAGATTATCAAATCCTTATGACAATACTGTAAAGTAGGTATTGCTGGCTTTTATTTAAGATTGTTTTTCTTCTTGCTTGTATGTCCATTTTTTCATGTGACTAAACTGAGACCCCAAAAGATTAAATCGCAGTAGGCAAAGAACTCAGGAGGTTAACATGCTCCTCTCTTACTCTGTTTCATGCTTGCATAACAGTTTTTAGTATGAATAAATCACAGTGAGTTAACTTGTCTATTAAAGGTGTTCAAATTTGTTTTAACAATCATGGTTGCCTTGAACACCTTTGTATGTTCGTCTTGGAGGTTTTAACTTCTATGCGATGTCCCCTTTGTGTCACACTGTTGGGCGCTCTTTACATGTATTTTGTCTCTTTAATGCTCACAACCACTCCATGAGATGTGGAATCATCTATTTTGCACTTAGGAACGCTGAGATTCCAAGCAGTTAAGATACTTGTCTGAGGTCCCAGAGCTTATGAATGGCAGAGGGTGGAACTGAACTTGGTCTTCTTGATGACAGATCCCATAACACCATTGTTCCCATGGAATTTACATGGCTGTGCATGGAAACTGCCAGAAGGCATTCTCAGATCTACAGGAAGCTTCTCTTTCTAATCCCGTTACCCCTTTATTATTTTTCTTGTGTATTCATCTCACTGAGACTTGGTTTTCTTACCTATAAAACAAGGATGATAATGGCTACTATTATAGAACAAATTGTGTCCCCTCACACTCGTATGTTGAAGGCCTAACCTCTAACTCGAGGATATGATGGTATTCAGAGGTGGAACCTTTGAGAAATAATTAGGGTTAGTTGAGGTCATGATGGTTTCCTAAGGGATCAGTGCCCGTGCCCTTACAAGAAGAGGCCCTGACAGCTGGCTCTTTTCTCTGCCTTGTGAGGATGAACAAGGAGGTGGCCGTCTGGGGGTCAGGAAGAGGCTCTCCCTAGTAGCTGACTGTGCTGGTGCCCTGTTGTCTTGGACTTCCAGCCTCCAAAATGAATTTCTATTGTTTAAGCTGCACAGTCTATGGCATTTTGTTAATAGAACCTTGAGCAGCCTAATACACCCACATAACAAAATTATTATGAAGAGTAACAGAAACAAGGTAAAAACATCTAGAATGATTTCTAACATTAATTACGGAGTTAGCCCAAGTATTGTTCTGAGTATCAGATGTACTGTATATTATTTCCTAATTCTGTCATAACAAAAACCCAAAGTAGATGGCTTAAAACAACAGAATTTATTTTCTCACAGTTTTGGAGGCTATACATTCTCTGAGCCTCTAGGTGAGGGTGTTCTGGTAGCCCCAGGATTTTCTTGGCTGTGGCTGCACAATTCCCATCCTCAGAGCTACCTTTTCCTGGGAGATGGCTATGATTTGGCTGGGTCCCCTGGCTTCTATTTCAGGACTTGAGTCAAAATATAAGGCCCCCTCACTCCAGTGGGCCATGGTTGTTATCCTGCATCCTTCTTTAGTAGCAAGAAAGACCTTAAAAGGCTAAGCGTGGTGGCCCACGCCTGTAATCCTAGCCCTCTGGGAGGCAAAGGTGAGTGGATCACTTGAGCTCAGGAGTTCCAGACTAGCCTGAGCAAGAGTGAGATCCCACCGCTACCAGAAATGAAAAACTGAGGCAAGGGGATCGCTTGAGCCCAAGAGTTGAGGTTGCTGTGAGCTAGGATGCCATGGCATTCTACCAAAGGTGGCAAAGTGAGACTCTATCTCAAAAAAAAAAAAAAAAAAAGAAAGAAAGAAAGAAAAGAAAAACAAAGACCTTAAAATAATGATAGGAAGCAGAGATAGCAGTGAAGAAAACCATCTGTCTTAGAGTTCTCAGATTCGGGTTCAAGTGTAGACTTTGCCTCTATGACCCTGGGCAAGAGATTGAGTTGTTTCCCCATCTGAAAACAGGCCCAGGAACCCTCCTGCCTCTGGCTTCAATGAGTAATTGAATGGCAAGCCAAATGCCTGGCACAAAGTAGCTGCAAGCCTTGGAAAGTCAAGGAAGTCATCACAGTTAGGAGTGACATTTCCTATCCTAAGTGAGCCTTGTAGGCCTTAGGTAGGACCCTCAAAAACTGTTCTCAGATGACTGACAATGTGATTGTCATATATCAGGCTTTCAATAAATGTTTGCTATGTTTTTTAGGCCTGTTAAGATGGCTAGTTCTGTCTTTCTTCTTAGTTTTGTTCTCTGATAGCAGAAGATGGTTTTAACTTCCTGGGGAAATCTTGAAGTTAGCAACTTGATATTTTTTCTTCTCCCGGGCTCCCTCTGTTCCTTCTTGCACCTGCACTCAATGGCCTCTATATGCAAATTTCTACTGAGTGCAAATGAGTGATGGTGATGGAAGGTAAACTTTGGTAGGAATGGTATAAACTTTTTACATTTATGGGCTTTGTACTCATTTTTTTCTTTTTTAAATAACAGTTTTATTAAGATATAATCAATATACTATAAAGTTCATCTTTGTGTGTGTGTGTGTGCAGTTTGATGTAACATTTTATTTTACAATAAAAAGTAAAAAAAAAAAAAACATCATAAGCAAAGTTAAAGACAAGGAATATTTGCATCTCATATACAAAGAACTGAGTTTCCCAAACATAAAGAGCTCCTAGAAATTGCTAAAAAGATCAACAACGCAGTAGAAAAATGAAGTAAGTTCTTGTAATAGGAAACAACTGGCCCTTCAACAAATGAAGAGACGCTTGGTAAAATAAAGGCAGGATTCTTAAAACCTGGAAGGTCTTTTCCGAGAATTCCCTTAATCTGAGTGTTAGTTCAAATCTTTTTTCTAGTTCTTGGCTTAGACCCTGCCAAGGGCTGCCCATCCACTCAAGTGTTTTATTTTTATTAACTCAAATCATATTGTCCTGGTCTGTCAGCCATTCATAGTTTTTTCCTCCTGCAAGTTCTATGTTGAGGATCTAGTGAACCTGAACTACTTCTGCCTGTCCTTCCCCACCACTGTCAGTCCAGCGTTTCATCACCCTGAAATGAAACCATATCTGACCCATGACTTGCTGAGTAATAGGCACCTGGCCCCTGAGAGTGTGTCCTGTAGGAGCACAGACCTAGAAATGGTTTCATTGCTCAGTCACCTCTTAAAACTTCACACCTAACAAAGTTGAAAACATGCAGACCAAGGACACAGAGGGGACATTAGCTAAGGTGGGGTGGAGCAAGGGTACTTGTGAAGGGAGAAGGCCCCTGATGAGGCAGCCACATCCCAGAACAGCTATGCTCGCTGCTCTGCCTCTGTGAGTGCAAGTCAGGCAGCCCCAGGTTCTGGCTGCTTGAGTTTCTCCTGGAGCCCCCGGAGCTGGCTTTGCCCCAGTTGATGCGGTTCTGAAGCCTGGCTATGTCTACAGCCGGCTGTAGACCTGGCACGGACACAGACCTGGGGCTCCATTCCGGAAGCATACTACAGGGGTCCCACAGACTTGGCGCCCATGGCAAAGCGAGCCTTGGCGAGCGAGAGCCGTCCCTCCTCCACCAGGCGTTCAACACCGCCCGCTTGGTCTCTAACTCCTCCAGGTCCAGGAGTAGCTGCAGGAGCAGCGAGTCCAGCTCCGCCCTCAGATCTGGCGCAGCCATGGACAAGCGTCCGGTATCAGGCGGGCGACTGGAGCCTCTTCCTTCAAGTAGCAATCTCAAACATAAGCGTTTCCCTTGCCTCAGCCTCAGGAGTAGCTGGGACTACAGGTGCCCACCACCGAGCCCAGCTATCTTTTGTTGCAGTTGTCATTGTTGTTTAGCTGGCCTGGCCTGGGTTCAAACCTGCCAGCCTCAGTGTATGTGGCTGATACCGTAACCACTGTGCTATAGACGCCAAGCCTGCTTATCTGTTTCTTAGTTGATAGATATTTTGATTACTTCTACTTTTGGCTGTTACATGTATAAACAACGCCATTATTTTATTATTTATTCCTTTGAAGCACAACATTTAAAAATTTTGATGTTTGGAGGCCAAGTTGGGTGAATTGCCTCAACCAGAGCAAGACCTCGTCTCTAAAAGTAGCTGGGTGTTGTGGCAGGTGCCTGTAGTCCCAGCTACTTGGGAGACTGAGATAAGAGGATCACTTGAGTCCAAGAATTTGAGGTTTCTGTGAGCTATGATGCCACAGCACTCTACCCAGGGTGACAAAATGAGACTCTGTCTCTAAATAAATAAATAAAATAAAAATAATAAAAATGTAATGGAGTCCTATTTATTTTTACTTTTATCTGTTCTGCTGTCAGTGTAACAGCTAAGAATTCATTGCCTAATTCAAGGCCATGAAGACTTACTCCTAAGTTTTCTTATAAGAGATGAATAATAATTTTGGCTTTTACATTTAATTTTTTGATCTCTGCCGAGTTAACTTTTGTATACAGTGTTAAGTTGGGGACTAATTTATTCTTTTTCATGTGGATATCAAATTGTTTCAGTGTTACTTGTTGAAAAGATGCTTCTTTCCCCCATTAAAAGGTCTTCTCACTCTTGGCAAAGTCTGATTGACCATAAATAAGCTGCCTCTTGGACTCTCAATTCCATTCCATTGGTTTTTATGTCTGTCCTTATGCCAGTTTCTCATTTTCTTTGTTACTGAAGGTTTTTTTTTTGTAAGTTTCAAAATCAAGAAGTGTGTTCTTTCTCTTAAAAATTGTGTTGACTATTCTGTGGCCCTTGCATTTCCATATAAATTTTAGGATCGGTTTGTAAACTTCTGCAAAAAAATTAAAAAATCCAGCTGGAGTTTTGACAAGGATTGCATTGACTCTGCAGATCAAATTACAGAATTTTGCCATCTTAACAATATGAAGTCTTCTAATCCATGAAGATAATTGTATTTCTATTTACTTATGTCTTCATTAATTTATTTCAATGGTGTTTTGCAGTTCACAGTATACAGGTCTTTTTATTTTGAGACAGAGACTCAAGCTGTCCCCCTGGGTAGAGTGCTGTGACATCACAGCTCACAGCAACCTCCAACTCCTAGGCTCAAGTGAGTCTCCTGCCTCAGCCTCCCAAGTAGCTGGGATCACAGGCACCCACCACAACACCTGGCTATTTTTTTTGGTTACAGCCATCACTGTTGTTTGGCGGGCCCTGGCTGGATTCGAACCCTCCACCTTAGGTGTATGTGGCTGGCACCTTAGCCACTTGAGCCACAGGCTCTGAGCCAGTATATGAGTCTTGTATTTTTTTTGTTAAATTTATTCCTAAGTGTTCTGCTCTCTTTGATACTATTATAAATAATATTACTTTCTTAATTTTATCTCCATATAGTTTATTGTAAGTGTACAGAAATTCATTAGATTTTTGTATACTGATTTTATATCTTGCAATCTTGCTGAACTCATTCATTAGTTTTAATGTTTGTTTAAGTTGATTCCTTAGGACAAATGAGATTTTTTTTCTCTGCATGAAGATAATTTTACATTTTCCTTTTTTATATTTTCAATTTGAATGTTTTCTGTTCTTTTTTCTTTCTTCCTTTATCTCTTTCTTTCTCTCTTGCTCTCATTCTCATTCTTTCTTTCTTTTTTTTTTTTTATTTAATTGCTCTAACAAGAACCTTCAGCATAATGTTAAATGGAAGTGGCAAGAGTGGAAATCTTGTCTTGTTCTTGACCTTAAGGGAAAAGCTTTCTCTCTTTCATCATTAAATGATTTGTTAGCTATGGATTTTTCATAGATGCCCTTTATCAGTCAAAGAAATTCCTTTCTATTTTGAATATTTTTATCATGAAAGTATACTAGACTTTGTGATATATATTTTTTCTATTATTGACATGATCATGTGATTTTTAAACTTTGTTTAAATTCTATTAATATGTTCTGTTACACTAATTTAGTGTTGTATGTTGAACCAACCTTGCATTCCTGGGCTAAATCTCACTTGCTCATGGTATATGATCCTTTTGATCTATATTCTTATGGAATAGAGATTTGCTTTTTTCTTTTGTTATGATATCTTTGGTTTTGCTATTAAGGAAATGTGAACCTCACAAAAATGATGTTTATAAGGTTCTGTTTTCTTTTATTCTTTTAATTTTTTATGTTGATTAACCTCAGTTAACTCAGTTCTTTATGATTGATTAACCTCAATGAAGTTCACTGATTCTTTCTTCTGCCTGCTCAAGTCTGAAGTTGAATCCCTCTAGTTATTCCTTTATTTATGTTATAATACTTTGTAACTCCAGAATTTTATTTTGGTTCTTTCAAGATAATTTCTATCTTTCTATTGACGGTCTTTGATGACACATTGTTCTCATACTTCTGTTTAATTCTTTAGGTATGATTTCTTTTACTTCTTTGAATATTTATGATAACTGATTGATTTAATCCACTCAAAAAGTTTATTTTGTCAGTGTTTTCATTGCTTTTATGGAGAAGTGGATTTAAGAGATCCTTAATATGATACAAAATAGCTACAGATATATTAGTTTTCTGTAGCTACAAAGCCAATTAAATAACATTCGATTTATTTTCCTATAGTTTTTGTAGGTCAAAAATCTGGATATAGAGTGACTGGGTGTTCTGTTCAGGGCCTTACATGGCTGATATCAACGTGTTGACTGGATTGTGTTCTCTTCTGGAACCCAGGGTCTTCTGTAATATTCAGATAGATTGTTGGCAGAATTTAATTCCTCAGTTTTAAGACTGAGGTCCTTCCTGTTTTGCTTGCTAATGGCTGGAAGGCAGTGTCAGCTTCTAGAGGCCACCCTTAAATCCTTCCTATGACCTGGAAGCTTCCTTCTTTAAAAGTTTCAGGAAGATTCTGGCTACAAGAGACATCATTTTTAGCTATATTTAATTTGTGTAGCACTGTTTTATTTAGCACTTTTACATAAATTAATCAAACCTAATCTGAGATAGCCAGGGAATGTATTCCTAAACCCATTTTAGAGATGTGAACCAAAAGGCCCAGAGAGATTATGTGACTTGCTCATTGTCACATGGTCAATAGGAACAATTCTTCTGATTCCACATAGAGTGGCCTCTGTCCTGCTCACACCTCCCTGCCATGCTAAAAGTTGATTCTTTCTAAATGGTTTGTTATGTGGTGAGCATTAGGGATATTAGTACCTGAGGCCTCTGTAAGGGACTATGTCTCTGAACAGACTCCCCCTGGGCTCCTGCATCTCTTGTCTGTGTGTTTGGAGAGAATACCTGAGCATGAAAAATAGTATTCACCAGGAATTTTGATAAAATGGAATTTTCAGGGGTGAATTGCAATTTAAATAGCTGCAAAATTCCATTTACTTTCAGCAATATATTTCCGATGCTCCCTCTGGGCCAGCTCAAAGGGAGCAGACAGTCATCTCCTGCAGAAAGAAAATGGAATTTTTATTTTTGTCTTGAAAGTGCCTTGAAATCAGCAATCTCAAGGACTGGCAATGGGGTTTTGGTGAAGACATCATCAGGAAGATTAGCAGAAAATTCTGAAGGTAGTCAGCCATCAACTAAACTCATTCTCACTTTAATGGTTTTGCAAGTGATGGAAGAAATTAACTGTTTAAGACAAGCCTCCCTTCCTCCTATGCTTAATCTCCTGGTTCAATGTGTCTAATCATCTTCTAAATGATAATGAGTTTTCTTTAGTTCCAATTTAAACATTTTGATTATTCTTCTGTGTCTTCTTATAGTAATGCCACTGGATGCTGGTGTTCTTCATCAATCAGTACTTCAAATAATTAAGGACAGTGAAGCTGGGATGTTGGTTGTTTCCCCAGATTGCCTTCACCTGGCTCCTATACAAATGTCCTGGCTGCCCTGAGAAGGTAGTCTCACTCCTCACTCTCCACAAGGCCCAGCCCCATTGTCTCAAATTTGGAACAAGCTGGTGGGTATGTTCTATGCTCCAGAGCTCCCTGTGCAATCAGACTGAAGCTGCATTCCAGCTGAGCTCACATCCTGTTCAGCTGCCTTCCTATCCTACTTCCTGCCTTTCCTCACGCTTGAGTGCCCTCCCCAGGGAATCACATGCACCCAAAATCACTGTCCCAGGTGCAACTTTGGAGGCACTGACCTAGAAAGATAGTAAAGAAGTCTGCTGTACCCTTCCTATATCTAAGTTAAAAAAAAATTACATTCAGAGGCCTTGCTGTGAAGAAACGTTCATTTACACATAAGTAAGGTAGCTCTGCTTTTCCTCACTAATTTGGAGGTTATCTACCTCTGGACCTCAGTTATCTAGAATATGGCCCTGAATACAGAAAAGGCCTATGGGTAAATAACCTTGATATCATAAAATAAAGGGCAGCCTATAAGTATACTGTTTAAGAAAAGTACATATTTTGGAGTCTGATAGATTTACATGGAAATGACCTGCTCCCATGTGCTGGGTGAGCACACCCAGGTGAGCATGTAACCTCTCCAGCTAAATACTTACTGCTATTTTCTTGTGTGTAAATGTGGGTTCATCCCACAAGTCTCCCAGTGTTTCTAGGAAGACAAATACATAATGGAATGAATAGGTTAGGACGTAACAGGGCTTCAGAAAAATAGAGCTTTTATTATTAAGGTCTTTTAATAAGAGGTGCTCCTGTGTAATGAGGAACACACAGTTTGGTTTGGTTACAGGCCAACTTTTGCTTTAAATCTGAGCCTAAGAGCAGATTCTTACACACAAACACACTTACCATCACCTAGAGAAACAAAAGTGAACCATGATGTTGTCTCCCTCTGTTCTGAGCTCCACTTGGAAAGGAAGGGAATGGATTGCTAACCAGGGAGGGATGTGGGCGAGGGTGCACCAGGCACAGTGAGGTGGGCATACACAGCAGAGATGGCTGGCCATTGTCCTGGGGCTCTGAAAAGTCGGCTGAGGCCCCCATCATCCAAACAGAGAAGGGGCAGCACATGTGGAAGGTGGTGTTAGTTAGCTTTTGTTAAATCTAGGGAGTGGGTGCTGTATGGATGTTTGTCTTATTCTCTGTAATGTTATGTGAACTTAAAATATTAAATAAAAATAAAATTAGAATAGAGGTGACAAAGCACTAAATGAGAATGATTAAGTCCACATTACAAAATGAACTAAGCATGGTATAATTTCCATTATCCTTAAGTCAAATTAATGTATACATACTACGTGTATATGTGTGTTGATTTATATACATATCTGTACCTATTTATATCTGTCTACACATAGATTCACATAATATCTATATATAATCATATTTGTGTGATTTACTCACATGTTTTGTACACACATGATTTAATTGAATATTTTTTCCAGCTCACACAGCATCTGCCCCAGGTTAGCAAATAAGTAAATGCCTGGGTCCTGATTCTACTCTGTTGATGCCTGCATCTCCCTAGATTTCAGATTGACCTTGTTACCTCAGTTCTTGGATGAGTTCGAGAACAGTTGTTAATTTGCGGCTTGTCCAGCCTTTCTTTAGCTGTTAGGGTGAGAGCAACATTCTAGCTCTCTGTATTTCTGAGCTGAAACCAAAGTCTCTGCATTAAAATTTGAACCTAATCATGTGCCCTAGTTTAGAAAACATTCTTTCTTTGTTAAAAAACATTATCGTTGTTTAATTTACTTTCTCCAGATTCCTAGTGAAGTTGAACATCTGTTCTGCTCTTCATCAGTCAGCTGTAGCCCCCCAGAGCCAGTGTAATCCCCAGTCTACTCCAGGAGCCCTAGATGGGGGGTGTGAGGATGGGAGACTGGGGGGACCATGTGGTAGGGCAATTCAGGAGGTGAGAGGACTGATAGAGGCAGTTCCTGGTTCCCCCTCAGCTCTTCCCTTAGAGTTTGTTCATCTCTGGGGCTAAATGCTTGCTGGAACACACTCCCCTTTATTTCTTCAGGGCCTGACTTGCCTTTCCTGGGATAATTTTTTTTGAGACAGAGCCTCAAGCTACCACCCTGGGTAGAGTGCTGTGGCATCACAGCTCACAGCAACCTCCAACACCTGGGCTCAAGCGAGTCTCCTGCCTCTGCCTCCCAAGTAGCTGGGACTACAGGCACCTGCCACAATGCCTAGCTATTTCTTGGTTGCAGCCGTCATTGTTGTTTGAAGGGCCTGGGCTGGATTCGAACCTGCCAGCTCAGGTGTATGTGCCACAGGCACCAAGCTGAGACAGCGTCCTTTTATTTTGTTATCCCTACCACTTCACATGGTGCCTGGCACTTAATAGCCTCTACCAGCAAATACAGATGCTCCTTGACTTAAATGGCATTATGACCAAAAAATCCCATCATAAGTTGAAAAATCCTAAGTGGAACCTTTGTAAGTTAGGACCCATCTGTATTTGTTACAGGAATGAATTGAAAATAGAGTAAATAACAGAACCGTGAGGGGGTTTGCAATCCAGAAACATAATTCTGGTTCTGTTGTTTATTGAGTCTTCAGAGAAATCATCTCGTCCTTCGAGCCTTAGTCTCCTCACATGTGACATGGCAGTACACAAGTAAAAATTGCTACACTTGCAATTTTGGGAATTAACACACACAGAGACACACAAATACACACACACTCTCTCAACATCATTTTCATACCTAGTAGAATAACCACGATGAGGTGATGACCTTGGCCATGACAATAAAAGAGTAACTTCCCTTGGGGGATCCTGTATTTTTTGCCACCTCCATTATTTTATTTCTAGACAGGTCTTTCTAAGCAACACAGTGGTCTTAAGCTTCCCACTTGAGAAAAGCACAGATGAGAAATCTGTGAAGGTAGCAGGTGAGCTCTGTTATTAAATCAGCACCACAGGGCAGACTCCCTCTCCCCTCCTTGTAACTGTTATAAAGGAAGGTTTAAAAGCCACCCCACCACATCTCTGGGAGGTGAAAATTCTCGCCAAAGGAGTGCGCTGGGTTGTCCTAAGCCAGGGCAATGCTGTGCCATGAGCCGTGTGCTAAAATAGTTCAACTCTAGGTTAGCTGTGATTCCTTCCTGCCTGTCTTCCTTCCTCCCTCCCTCTTCCTTCCTTCCTTCCTTCCTTCCTTCCTTCCTTCCTTCCTTCTCTTTCCTTCCTTCTTTCTTTTCTTTTTCCTTTTTCCTTTCCCAGTCAACTTTTCTCGGTCTGTAAAAGTTAGACTCTTGTTTGCTTTCATTCTTCTCGCCATTACAGGCCCATTGCTTCACTCTTGTCTCTATACTGCCTACCACTCATTTCTCCACGTTTACCTTATTTAATAATAAGATCACTTTAGATGACATTTAACAGCAAGAACAGCAGCTGGACTTCCCCCCTCTCGGTGCCACTAGCTCCCTGCCTGACACCCATCTGTGGTTTGACCAAGAGGCTGCAGCAGGAGCTCTCCTTACCCTGGGTCTCCTGTGCCCCAGAGATGTGCTTATTATTCTCCTGTGCATCTGGGATGGGCTGGGGGAGGGAGGAGGCTGGAATGAGGGGCCATTGAACAGAGGCATAGAGCAGCTTTCCTTTAAGGAGTTAACGACACATTTATAAAAGGCTTATATAAAACACACCAGGGGCTGCAAGGTGCTTGGTCCACGTGCATTATGATGATCCTCAGTAACGTGAATCACAACCATGAATCCAAGATGGGAGTAACCAAACTTACCAGAAATGCCCAGAATTACTAAACATTGCTTATGCTGCACGAAAATGCACCGGGAGCTCTCTGGAGTATTTTACACACAGTACCTTTCAAAAGTACATTCACTGAAGTGATCTCTTTCCCTCTCCTCCTATCACCCTTAAACGAGGAGTAACTTTGGATTCATTGATCCTCTGGTTCTCACTGACGTGTAATGGGTGTCACTTCTCTGAGGACAGAAATTCACTGATCTCTGGAAAATTCTATGGTTAATGTTCATGAACCACTGATCTCTGGAAAATTCTATGGATAATGTTCATGAAGCCTTCAATTTCTATTTATATCTTCTATGGCTGCGGTCCTGGCAGCGGTTGCGACCCACAGGAACTGTATTAAAGGGTCGAAGTATTAGGAAGGTTCAGAACCACTGTTCTATGGGCTTCTTTCTCTGCAAATTTTTTTTAAACTTTTCATTCTCATAGTTGTACACACTCCCCGAAATGTTGACATACCACTAACTAGGTGAATTTATTGAAACATTCTGTAAATTATACACAGTGTATTTCAAGCAAAAACTGGAGGGACAATTTAAAAATCTCCTTTTCTCCTTGGCTGTTGTGATTCTCACTCCTTACCCAGAATCAATGAAAAAACCTGATGCAGAGAGGGTGTGGCACAATGGTGAGATTTTTATGGCCAAAGTTCAGATACCATTTTGCTTTCTGAATATGTACAGTTGCTGTTATACCAGCCATAGAGTGTCAGAGAGGACACGCCCCCTGTGTGACGACGCCTCTCCGAACACTGATAACAACCAAGAAGAGAAACACCAGTTACACAGAAAGTTTGATGGCCTCTGTGTACTCCCGCGAAGGTGTGCTCACAGTAAACCCGCAACCCTTTACCCAGCGTGTGTGAGACGGGAGAGGGAGTAGAACTGCGCATTTGCAAGGCTCTGAATGTCCTACATGTTGATTTTGACAACTCGCCTCATGCCCTAGCTTGTGTTTCCCCATAGAGTCAATCTAGGTGATTTTACTCACCTGACTTGCCTGTTAAGACTGTAACAGTTAAGTGATAGAGTTGGTGAAAACCACTAAGGGAAAAAGTGAAGCTTACGTAAAAGCACATAGAGATCTGGAAAGCTTGGTCTCGTGGGAAGAATCTGAAGGACAACTGTGACTGAAATCGCAGAGTAGACTCAGCTTCCTGGAAGAAGAAGCTAGCAGGTAAGATGGGATGCATTGAAAGTGGGTTTGGAAGCCAGAGTCAAGATATTTTCCAGGCTGCTTTAAGAGTTTGAAGAACATCGTGGATTCTGATGTAGCAGGGTCAGATTGGTGGTGTGGGTTTGGACCAGACTTGGTGGACCTTTTAACTTTTGCTCTTAGACTTCTGGCCACTCTGGGGCCTGAGGTCTCCTTAAAACAGATTCCTGGCCTTGAAGCGCACTGGGGGAACCACCCTTCTGCACTGACCTGTCAGAATGTGACTACTCCATGTTGCGTGTGCAACAAAGAGAGTGGAGCCTCTGATGATGGTGGCCATGAGTTAACCTAAAGTGCACTGCGCCAGGGGCTGTCTCAGTGATGTGATTTCAGTGATTCTTCACAAACACTTTGCAAAGGAAATTTGTTGAAAATGCGTTGCACCTGCTAGATGCCATGGGGAACCACTTTCTTTTTCTCCCTGCTGCCTGTAAATGCTCTTGGTTCCATTTGCCTTCTCCTTCCCTAGTGGGAAACTTCCTAGTCACTTTCAAGTATTCACATTCTAGTTCAATGTGCATCCTAATTTAATTTTACACCCAGTTTCTTCTTCTGCCCAGACCAGGCCTGTCCAGGTGCTCAGGTGCCAGGGAAGGGCATCAGAGCTGGGTCTGTTCCTCAGCTCTCTTTGCTTCCCCCACAACGACACTCACCCAGTTGCCGACATGTTTCCCACAACCGTGAGAAAAGAGGGGGAGAGAAGAGAGATGGTGGCAGATGCTGGTCGTGGAGCTCTCTTGCAAGCCTTCCACATGGTAGGATCCAAATGTTGGCTCTTGCAGTGGCATTTGTCATGGGGGTGCTTCAGGGACTCTGACTTAACCATGTAATAGGTGAACCTTCTGTCAGCTCCTGCCCACTGTGGGCATTCAGGCCCTCCTGAGCAGAGGAGTTAAGCTGGCTGCCGTCCATGACATTCACCTGCTTTGGTGAAATGTACACATGCTTGCTCAGCCTTTGAGGAGCCCCCCTCCCCCAATCTTCTTTGAGAAAGTCTCTACCATTCTAATTTAAGGGGAACACATTTTAAGACTTTCCCAAGAACTCCATGATGCTGCACACTTTGGGGCAGTTTGGGACCAGTCTCTGCATCCCAGCAAGAATCCAGCCCAGAAATACGATGTCAAGCTGCCCTCCTGTCACAAATCCTCTCTCTAAGATGAACTCATATGGCCTCACTCTGCTTGTAAGGGAATAGAAGCAAACCCATCTGCCAAATCATAAGCCTCTTTGAAAGAATTTCTTTCTCTCTAAGGAAGGCTCTAGCCTTCTGGCAAGCAAGCTGTTGAGAGCATTAGACTTGGTCAGGGACCGGCAGTTCTCATGCACATTAGACTAACTCTTGTCTTTAGAACGCATGGCTACTTAGCTTTGTTTCCATTTGGAGGGGGCTCAGCCAAAACTCTAAATCCCATTGAACATTTGTTATAATCCTTTTACCCACAAGGAACTGGATTGGAAAAAGATTTGTTAAAAATGTCCAAAGTCTACTCAGTTTAGAAGGGCAAAAATCAGATTGAAAATCTGACCTATTTTCCCACACAGCCTTTTTCATATTACACAACATTCTTCTTAACTAAAGTTTCTTGGGACCAGGAGGGAGAAGTTTCATTTAATCCCATTTTTCAAATGAGTAAATAAAGGATCAAAAAATTTAAGAGACTTGCCTGAGGTTGCCCTGTAGATCAGTCATGGTCCCAACAAGAATCAAATGGCCCACATCAAGGAAGCTACTGCAAAGGCAATTTAATAGAGGATTGTTTCGAAAGGTGTGGTCAGCTTTAGGAAGCTACAATGAATACTACTGGGTCATGAAGTTGTCCCTTCAGGTCAGTCTCCCAGAGACAAGAGCAAGTAACCTGCTCAGCGAGCAGTGGCACAGGGGGGCTTCCGAGGTGTGCCTGGCTGCCCCAAACCCTGGGCCATGTTTTCGTGCCTCTGCCCTCATTTCTTTGTATGTTTTAACCTTTTCCTGTAACCACTCTCAGGCGGGGACTTTTCCATACTGCCTTTATAAATGCTTCCATCCTAAGCATACATAGACATTCTCTAAAAGTTCATTGACTGAATGAATTAATGGAAGGAGAGAGCCAGACTACAGATAACCTTGAAACATCTGGGGACAGTATGAGCACAGGGAGAGAAATGGTGTGCGTTGCCCTAACCCTAGCTGCACCAATTCTCTCCACCTAACCTCTAGGTAGTTCAAAGAGACAATGCATATACATTTTATATGTTTTGGATGCATTGTCTCATTTAAACCTCTCACCAACTAATCATCGTCCCCTAAGGAGTCCTCCAAGCTTATTTGTGTAGTGACATCAGTGGAAGCCTGATATGAGCCTAGGTCATCTGGCTCTGAATCCAGAGCTCCTTCAATTCCCACTCAAGTGAGTATAATACAAGGAGACAATAGGACAACCACAATTCATTCCCCTTCTCTCTACACTTCCCTCTTTCTCCCACTTTCTTTTCATTTCCTTGTTGTTTCTCCCTTTGCTACTGATTCTTGTAGAAATCAAGTCATTTGTTAGTATTTTCCACATTCTGGTTCCCTTGCTTCCCTGTGATTTCGTTTAATTGATTTCTCTATCACAGGCTATATTTCCTAAGGTGAGCTCCTGAAGCTGGATTTGATTCAGATTCCGGCTCTGTGTGCTTATTCGTTTTGGGGGCAAGAGCAGTTCATGAGTGGTGCTGTGCATTTCACACGAAAGCACAGCACACACACACAAAATCTGACCATCCTAGCTTACATGGGGCTAAAGTTGATGGATGGGTGCAGGAGCCTTACAGAAATTTTAATCGTCATTATTAGTAACTGGTATTATGAATTGAGCATCAACAATGTAGTGGGGGTATACTTGCCATCAAACATATGTTATCTTGTTGAATCTGCATGGGACAAAGGTACTGTCTATGACCAAAGTACTTTCGTCCTTCTGATCAAAGTAAGTCCCAGAAGTTCAGACCAGTAGGTGACTGAACTCATATAACTTGAGAGCATCAGAGGCAGGATATGAATCCAGAGCTGGTGGGTTCTGTGGTCTGTGTTCTGTACAACTATGTGCTAATTTGCCTGGTTTTGTTTCCTGTTAGCGTGTTCTCATAGACTAACTCCTAGAGGGTTTAATTCTTGCTTCTCTAACAGTCTCTGTCACAGCAATTTATACACTAAACTTTAGAGCCACCATTGGGAAAAGGGCCCAAACAGCAGTTCTTTTGGTGCCAAGCACAGCACAGGAGAAGGGAGGAGAAGATAACAGGTGGGGAGCAAGGTGCCTAGAGCAGGTGGCAGCAGGAAGCAGAATCCAGAAAGGCAATCTACTGGGATCTTTTTAATTGCATTTTATAAAAACATAACACAAACTAACATAAGGAAAAAGAATTATTGATTTGCCCAAGTCACCAATCTCGGCAAGGGTCAGAGGTAGACTAATGTCAGAGGTCGCTGGAGCCAAGTATTAGAATTCCAATGAATATTGTCCCATCCCCCAGCTGTCCTGCCTCCTGCACACTGGTGTCCCTTCCTCAAGCCGGCTGCCTCCATGCCGAGGGAGGCACGACTACACGCAGCTCATCCTTACAAATGCATGACAAGGGCAGAAAGAGGATTTTCTTTTGTCAACTTCAGTGGGAAAAAAATCCGGGGAGGGATTCTGACTGGCTAGACTTGGACCAATGCCCCCAACCCTCAAATGGGACCCCATTATTGACCCATTAAGTCGCAAGTTCCTCCTGTAACCAGGAAGACAGGGTTTGTTTATATAAGGACGGAATAAATCACACAGCCGAGGCTACTAGGGGATTGTGAGCCGGGTGGCAATGCCAGTAAGTGCTTTTCATATATTCTTCCTATGAACAAATGGCAACAGAGGACACTCAGAGGAAGAACCTGGGGTAACTATGTGTTGTAGGATACTCTGAGTGCTACATGAGTAGCTCATTTCATCTTCTCAGCAGTCCCATGAAGGCAACATTTTATTTTCTCTCTTTTTACAGAATAAACCGAGGCTCACAGAAGTGAAGTGATTTGTTCCAAATCAAAGTTAGTATATATGTCAAGATTTGAGCCCATATTTTTATGGCTCTAACTTCTACATTCTTTCTCCTAGGCCAGACTCCATTCACTACCGGAGACTAAAGATAGAGGGATAATACCCAACTGTGGAAATTCTGAGTATAAAGTAGATATTTCCTCACGCAAATGAGGAAGGACTCTGTTTAGGCCATTGGCCACCTTGTCAGAATAGAATCAAAACCTCAGCTGATTTACTGCTGAATAAAAACTGCCCTTCTTCAGCTAAACCCCAAGTCAGGGGCGTCTGCCAAGACCTAATTCATACTCTTCAAAACTATAAAGGTCATTGGAAATGATTAAAACCTAAAATGAGATTAAAGAGATGTAAACAACTGGATACAATGTCTAGACTGGCTCTTGGAGCAGAAAAAGGGCATTAGTGGAAAATATAAAAAAAAACTTAAAGAAGATCTAGAGTTCAATTAAAATATCTTATTCATGTAGGTTTCTTACCTTGACAAACGTACCAAGGTAATGTAAGATATGACCAATAGGGGATTTGGGGCGAGGAGTATGTGTGCACTCTCAGTATTATCTTTATAATTGTTTTGTTTATTTAAAATTATTCCAAAATATAAAGTGTATTAAAAATAAAACTACTACGTATTTTTACTCCTTGAGTAAAATGCCACCCATTGCAGAGTCTAGGACAAGTCTGCTGATGGGGGCTTCCTACTGAATATGGCAAAGAAAGCTCAGATGCTCTTGACGCGGGGAATCATGGGCTGAATATTTCTGCCACCCTTCCCTCCTCACCATTCAGATGTTGAGTTCCTAATCCCAACATGATGGCATTTGGAGATGGGGCCTTAGGGAGGTGAGTAGGTTTACATGAGGTCATGTGGGCAGGGTCTCTATGATGGGATCAGTGTCCTCATAAGAAGAAGAGATACCAGAACTCACTCTCCGTCACGTGAGGATACAGAGAAAGGATGACCATCTGCAGGCCAGCAGGAGAGCCCTCACTAGGAACTGAGTCAACTGGCACCTTGATCTTGGACTTGCCAGTATACAGCACTGAGAAAAAATGTCTGTTGTGAGGCACATGGTAATTTCTAACAGAGCCTAGTCTCAAGCACCACTTAGATGACTTCCTATCAATGAAGAATGTCCCCCCATTAAAGCCTTAGAGGCTTTACTTAGAGGTTAGGAGGATTCAGTGAAAGAAAGCAAGTACACCACAGAAATGAGATTTTAAAAAAGGTGCTTTCTCAATTCCTGGGTTGTTCAGGGCTCACATTTTCCTGTTTCATACTTGATGGTCCTAGTAGAGAGGAGACACAAGAGACTAGGTCTTAAATCCTGTGCCATTGCTAGGGTTTTCATCTAGTGGCTCTTCCTTTTGAAAAGGCTGAGATTTTCTTGGAAGGCTGGGAATTGGTTCTGGAGGCAGTTACCCAAAAGAAGTATCAGTCATGTTTTGACAAATGAAATCATCATTGGAAGAAGTGTTCAGTTTCTTTCATTGTGCATTCTATAACCCATGTATTAGATTTGTCCTAATTCTTCACTTCCAGTCCTTTCCAAATAGTCCCACTCAGTCATTACTGAACAACATGGCACACTGAAGATTTACTTTGGCCCAGTAGTGTAGAGGTTATGGACCACTATTCCCCACAAACTCCTTCAAATCCTTCTTTGCCATTTCCCTTATTCCCTCAGTCTCTTTTACACCTCTCTGTCTTCTCTCTTATCTGTATTCTTCCCCACTTTTGACTCTCCCCACCTCTCAACGCTTGCAGGAGAAATTGCTATGTGTTCCTCAGATGTGACTTTCCTTTGCTTTAGGGCACACAGCTAACCTACATATCCCAGGTTGCTCTGCGGTCAGGTGTAGTGGTTGGAATGAGTTTACCCAGGGGATGGAGTATAGGTAGGAGTGACCACTCCACGATCCCAATGGCCTGGTTCATGAAAACCCCTCCTGGCCAATCCTCTCTCTCTTCCTCCCCCTGCTGGCTGGATGCTGAAGTCCAGGAATTGTTGATGGCTCTGAAGCCTCCATCTACCTGGCTTCCAGTATGACTGTGGGACAAATCAAATCCTAACTTAATATACACCCCAACCCTTGTTGTCAGAATCATCTCTTGGGGGCCCACAGGAGTGAGAAAAACACTTTATGTAGGGACAATTGAACCTTATGTGAGTGAAAAGTACACTTCCATTGCATTTAGTCAAGGATATTTTGATGTTTATCTACTATAGCATCTGGCCTTACATAAACTAATATACAGCACCTGACAATTAAATTCACAAACTCATCCTAGCAAAAGTGACATACCTCATTGCTGAATATCACTATTGTTTTTCAAGCTACTCCCCTTGAGAAGCTATGCACTGACACCAGTGCCTCATCCACCATTCAGAGCAATTTTGGAACTCTTTCTGTAATGACCATCAGAACTGTCATTGTCGGAGCATGTCACAAAAACACACAATAACAGTAACGAACGCTATCCAGCAAGATACCGCCACACATCAACATGAACATAGCTGTAAGACATTCGTATGCCAAGGTTATGAAACCTTTCCAAGCTGTTTGTACAAGGGATGGTGGCAAGCTCGTGAACTTAACTGTCGGACCTTCTTACAACAAAAGCACTGATGGTCATTCCAGATAAAGAGTTCCGAAATTGCTTTAACCTGGTGGAAAACATTGTCCCACCTCGTAGAATTGCTGAAATACGCTCAGGATTATTATTAGCTTGATCTCTCTCTTTTTAGTTATTATTATTATGCCAATTTTTAAATGCATTTAATAGTAGGGAGAATAATGTGGTGAACCACTACATACCAAGCACAGAACTTCAAAAATTATCAGCTCACGCCCAGTTTTGTTTGTTCTTGGTCCCCATCTTTTTACCCTCCCCTGTAATATATATATTTTTTAAATTTCAGGTAAATATGGGAGCATATGCAATTAGGTTACCTAAACTGCTTTTGAAGGTGAAATTCTGCATTGTAGTTCTGTCCTTCACCCAGGAAATGTGCCATCACCTGTGCAATGTACCCACTGGGTGGTTACTTACCCGACTCCTTCCCCCCACCCTTTGAATTTAATCGAGTTTTTCTCTCACATGAGCATATCTTTGTTAATCCACCAGTTCAAATTGGTACTGACTACATGTGATGCTTATTTTCCATTCTGTGATACTTCGGGAACACCTGGACTACCTCCACCATCTGACAAAGGAGGAAGCCAGCCCCAGAGGACAGAGGGATGTGGTCAAAGTCACAGGGCCTTTCCCACACCGAGGCACGGCAGGCAGCCACAGCCCTGTGCTCTTCCCTGTCCCCAGCCCTGTCGCTGTTCTGTATATGGTGAAGGAAAGAAGTGGATGGACATTCAAGAAATGCAAACTCCTGCTAACGTTTGAATATAAAAATTTAATATTGGTATTTTAACCTACAACAACACAAAATTAAAAAGTACCTCTGCTGCAAAAAGTTAAATAATGCAAATTATGCAATATTGGCCTCAATACCAATGACACTGAAGAATTTACCCCTGTGGGTTTCTCCCTGGCAGCAGGCCTTGCAGGGCCTCAGTCCTACGGGGCTGTTTGTCCTCATCCACAACTCCATGCCTCATAGCTTTCTGCTTCCATATAGTGGACTCCCAACTTTTTATGTCCTTAAGGGCATCCTCTCTCTCATCAGATCTGACATTTCATATGTTTATGGTTCGCTAGGGTACTATAACTAAGTACTATAGACAGAGCAGCTTAAGCAACAGAAATTTATTTTCTCGCAGTTCTGGAAGCTGGAGGTCAGAAATGGAGAAGTCTGTGGGGTGGGTTCCTTCTGAGGGCTGTGCGGTGCAAGACAAATGAAGGAGCCACTTCTGCACAGCTATCCCTGCCAGTGTAGTTCCACAAAGCCCTTGACACTGACCACATGCAGCTCTCCAGAAAAATGCCATGGAGAAAAGCTAGCATAAAGCACATGCCCCACATCTCTTGACTGAGTCACTATCCTCCTTAAAAGGTAATGTCTGATGGGACTAGTGGCTATGCCTCCGTAATCTGTAAGCAGGCATACTCTTCCACACAGACCTTCCCAGGATTCTGCTTTAATGTACCTCCTGTGTGACTTTGCACGCACTGAACCTCCACCACCTGCACGTAGGCAGTGGGCTGACATCCCAGACACAGCAGTGTCATGGGGCCTCTCTACAGGTGCCGCCTGCTCTCTGGCTGTGTAGGCCTCAGTCTGTAGTTCTCCATAGGACTTCAGAATAAAACTAACTTTAATTATTTCATTTTATTTTATTATTTTGAGACAGAGTCTCACTTTGTCACCCTTGGTAGAGTGTTGTAGTGTGCAAATAGCTCACAGCAAATCTCATACCCTTGGGCTCAAGGGATTCTCTTGCCTTAGCCTTCCTGGTACCTGGGACTAGGGGTACCCACCACAATACCCAACTATTTTTAGAGACAAGGTCTCACTCTTGCTCAGAATGGTCTCAAACTTCTGATCTCAGGTGATCTACTGGCCTCGGCCTCCCAGAGTGCTGGGATTACAGATGTGAGCCACCTCACTGGGCCTAACTTTATTCTTTAAAATCTTCATTGTTATTTTCTTTAGTCAACAGAAGGAGTCGTCTGTCCCACGCCTGTTTCCTGGGCTTGGAATGGTCGTCTCCTGCTCATGTCTTCATATGTCTCCCCTCTGGACGTATGCGCATTCAGAGTTCTTCTTATAACAGCGATTCTCAACCTGTGGGTCCCAACCCCTTTTTAACAATGAAAATTCACTGAGGCATTAGGAAGGTTGAGAACCACTGTCTTACAAGGACATGGATTAAATTAGATTAGGGTCTTCCCACCAACCTCATTTTTACCTGATTACCTCTATAAAAATCCTTTCTCCAAATAAATTTACATTCTAAACTAGTAGGGGTGGGATGGGCAGTTAGGGCTTTAACTAGGAATGTGACTCACTACCCAGCCAAACTGGTAACCCATGTGTAGTGGGCTGGAGAGAGGACAGCACTGGTTCTCCGATTCTCAGCCCACCATCGCCCACCTGCATGAGCTGGGGCAAGTCCATCTTTGTGAGCCTCTATTTCTGTGCTTTAAATGAAGAGAAGTCACTGCTTATCAAGCCATGATGAGCCGTGATGCTCAGTAAACAGGACAGCTCTAGTAAACTGTCCCAGGACAGCATCTGATATGTCAAAGATTCCCGATAGTTGTTTACATTCCTTCTTACCTTTGTCCGTAACAAGAGAATATTTGTAGATCAGGACCCATTCCAATTATTAACAAAGAAACAAGAAGAAAACACACACATATGTTTGCCCTTGGAAATTTCTCTTCAAAAGAAACCTCACAAATGAAAACAAACAAAACTAATAGATAAGTAAAGAAAGGAGAGTGGCTGAAGCCAGTTGGGCAGCCCAGGGCCCTGGTCTTCCTCCTCAATGTTTACATGTGCACAGAGAATGACCAGGACGGAATTTCCTACATTGCTATTCTAATTATGAATAGAGGATACTTTCACTTTAGGTTAAAAAATAACAATAACAGGGCCTGGCTCATGCCTGTAATCCTAGCTCTCCGGGAGGCTGAGGCAGGAGGATCCTTTGCACTCGGGAGTTCAGGAGACCTGCCTGAGCATGAGTGGGACCCCAGCTCTAACTAAAAGAAGAAAAAACTAGCTGGGCATCATGGGGGCCCCTATAGTCCCAGCTACTCTGGGAGCTAGCTGAGTTAGGAAGATTGCTAGAACCCAGGAGTTTGAGGTTGCTGTGAGCTAGGCTGATGCCTGGGCAACACAGTGAGACCCTCTCAAACAAACAAACAAACAAAACCCAACAGCAATAACAACATTGTATTTTTTTTAATAAAAGGAATACATGTACTATATTATAGGATGCAATACTGAAGTCATATGTATATATCACAAATGTTGGAATATCATTCCATATTTTTCTCCAGAAAGACATCTTGTTATTTTATTATTTTGTTAACAAGTGGAATCACATAATAAGTGCCATTTGAAAACACCGTCATATTTCCCATGTTAACAGTGTACTCTGAGCATCTTTCTATGTTAATATATAATCTCTATATTATTTTTAATAACTGTATAGATTTTTGTTGCATGAAAGAATCATTACGTATTTAACTATTATCAATAAGTATTTAAGTTTCCGTCAGCCTTTAAGTTATTATATTGTTATTAGAAATCATACTTCATCTTTCTCCATCTCTCTGTCCTTTCTACTGAGAAGGCTTTTAAGCTTCAGATGTGTAGACCCAAATGAGGTAGCTGGGACAACAGAAAGTGAAAGGTGTGACTCAGTCACAGAGCTCCATTCACAGCAATGAAGGGAGATGCTCAGACATTCCTAAATATGTGTGGTGTACTTACAGGGCCTATGCCGCACATGAATCACTTACCAAACTGTGGCTGGAAAAATTCTTCTAGCAGGATATTCCAAAGTAACGGGGATGGAAAAGATAATAATTAGAATTCAGAAGAAGGTATAAGCGGGTGGTTTCAGAAGAGTCTGGAGATGGTGCCTGACTAGAAGGAAATGCCTGAGGAGGAAAACAGAAGGCGGAGACCAAGAAGAGGAGCTCACCCCTCCTCCACAGTGGAGGTTAAATGGAGCTCCAAAGCAGACAGCCCGGTGGAAAGGCCCAGCTTGCCTTCAGGAAGGAGCCACTTCATAACTCTGTGCCTTTGCCTTCATGGAGCCTTGAAGCCATGAAGGGCTGGACAGCCAAGACTTTGATCTTGAGCTTCAGCTGATTGTGCTCTGCAAACCTCAGCAAGTCGAGTACCATCTCTGCACTGAGCTTCCTAAATCTGTAAAAGATGAATGCTGGGTTAGAAAATAAATAAGGCCCCCAGTAGAATTTCTTTGTTTGATTCTGAGCCATCTAAGATTTCACAGGGAGAAAGGAAACAAGTTCACGAATAGTTAGTTACACAGGGGTTGGGTGGGGAGGAGGTGCAGGAGCCGGGCATCACCAAACTTCATTAAGCACCCTCCCCTGCCTTTCTTATAATCCTATCACTCACGCTCTCCCTTCAGGATCCTGTCAAATTACTATTCAGATCAACCGACTCATTTTGTCGGAAGAGTGAGTGGAAGATCTCCGTGTCATCCGATACACTTTTGCTTTGATGGATGAGGCAGAAGTTCCAGAGAGAGTGTCAAGCAGGACAATCTGACTCTTCCAAACTAATTACTGCATATCTGATTTATTTCCCTCCTTAATGCTGTTTATTTTGTTTTTATTCAAAATGTAAAATTGCTCCCCAAGTTGGGAGATGAATGGCTTTTTTCTCCTTTAGCAGCAGACAGTTTGTGAACTCAGGTTATAAATAGGAGGGTAGAATCCATGACTCATTGTTTTTTCCCTTTCATACAGGATGTCCCCTGAGATTAACTGTGGTTACTTTTTTTTTTTTTTAATTAGAGACAGTAACATCTAATTATTTGCTGGCTATGATATTGGAGGATTTAGCTTTCAGGAAAATGTACTCGTTTCCTTTTGTGCTTTCTCCCTGGAATATTTCGTCTTTTAATAAACTAGAATTTTAAACATCACTGAGCAACGGCTTGATGGATTGCATTCTTGATGGATTGTTTGATTCATTAGTCTAACACGTATGCATTTATCATAAGCTCACCTTCTGTACGGAGGTGAACATTCGGGTTCTTGGATGCAGCCGGGCTCTGAGTCTGAGCAGGGAGGAATACAGAGGCAATTGTTCCCCAGGTGGATGTGTTCCGTGGTTAGGTTATTCATTTGTTTATTATTTACTCATTCACTGATCCAGCCAACATCCACAGATCCTGCTGGGACTTTACCCAATCATTTTACATTGTGTGTTCATTCCTTCATTTATTAACAAAAACAAACAGAATCTCCTGCTAGGTGTCACCTTCCTGCTAGACCATGGGATGGCGAGAGGATGGAGAATAGAACTGATAAGAAGGACTTTGTATGATGTGCTTAAGGATATGTGACTTCATTTAGTGCCTGGATTTTGATTTTTTCTTTAACTGTTTTCTGCGACTTCCTCGCTGTTGGCCTTGGAACAAATTACTTAACCACTCTGTGTCTTGGTTTCTGTTTCCTCATATATTAAATGGTGTATCCATCAGTGCTCAAGAGAAAGTAGAATACACTGCAGGTATTTTCAGCAGAGAGAGATTTAATATAGGTAATTAATGAAAGTCTTTTGGAAGGGGTAGAGGAGTAAATGGGAGACGGGAGGAACTCAGAGGCAAGGGGGCTTTTTACCAGGTTTTGGCAGAAGTCCAGCCTGCAAGTACTGTGATCTCCTGGAGGTGCTTCTGCTGCTGAGCTCCCTGCAGCTGGGCAGAGGCCAGCCGATACTGCCAGCCCTGGGGCAGTATCCTGAAGAGCAGGGGAAGATCCAAAGTGATGCAAAAACTAATTTCTTCCCTCCTCCAGCCTTGGCGTCTTTTCCCAGGATCTTCCATTGGCAGAGCCTGACCAGAAGGCAGCTGAGCAGAGAATGGAAATGTAGTTTTCAGAGTTCCACACCCCCTACTCTGTAAAGGAGAACACAGCGGAGCGGGAATGAAGCTGACAGCCAGCAGACAATAACTAGCATAAATGGGGACAAAAACAAAATGTACCTTCTGTGCTTGGAGTGAGCTAATGAGTTAAAGCAGAGAGCAATGCCCGCTGCAGAAGGAGCAGGAGCCATTATTACTGTTATGTAGAGACTCCAGGGAGTCAGGGAGTGTTTGTAAACAGGGTAGTATCAGAATCGGATTCATGTTTAGAGAGCTCAGTGGGGGACCATAGGAGAGTATAAACTTTAATGTCACATGAGAGGCAGGGGCCAGTAAGGAGGTGGTTGGAATATCTGGGCAATGGGGTGGAGAAGAGAAAATTGATTATAAAATTCTTTAGGCAATAGAACTACCTATACTGAGTGATCAATAGAATCAGAGAAGGAGGGCAGAAGGAGATACTTCTCAACTTGGGACACGGTTGTGAATAGTGGGTGGTTCCATCATTCATCAGGGTGTCACCAGGATGGGAAGAGAATGTGTCTAACTGACCATTGACTTCACAACTAGGATGGTGCTCGGCACACTGTGTGTGCTTGATAGTGAATGAACCAATGAAGAAACAGACTAACTTTCTCACTTTATTATAGAAGGTACTGAAACATGTTTAATAGCAAAAGCACACACCTGAGTTTTCTTACATCCATTGCACTTGGCAGTTACAACGCAGACCTCACACAGTCAGCATAGCGCCACAAGCACACAGCATCATTGGTTCCCAAACCAGCTGTAATCCTGGAATAGAGACCAGATTCCTATTTTTTAAGAGAGAACCTATAGCAGGGAGTCATCTCGGCAGATCGTATTCACAGAAATTAGCAGAATGGTTGCTAACATTTGCACAGGATCACTTTTCAGAAAATAAGCGGAAGTCAGTTCCATTAATTAAACAAGCAGGTGAACCCCACTTGGCCCGTCTGTGCTTGAAGCTGGGGTGTACCTTCAAATAAGATGTGGCCCTGCCCTCGAGGAACTTGCTATAAGGGAAGGAGTCTTTCAGAATTTATGTTTCAGGAGGGGCTTTTCTGGATTTGAAAAGGTGGAAATCTGGAGAAAGACAAGAAAACCTTCCTCACAGCACCTCGCCTATCTCAAAGTATGGGTGCTGCAGCTTTTGGGGGGTTTTTGCTAACAGATAGACAAAAGCCAGAGTGTATGTGAGGCCAGCCAGGGCACAAGACCTTTCTAGAACACTTTCTAAAATGCAACCTGTGGATGTCTTGCACCTGTATCACCCGGCATGCTTGCTGGAGTGCAGATTCTTGGCCCCACCCAGACATACTGAATCGGAATCTCATGGTGTAGGAGCTTTCTGTGAGGATGAGACTGAGAAACGCTTCATCTGTCCTCATCAAGACAGGGCCCTCGCCTCTCCTAATGTGCTCCTTTTCTGTAAGCAAAAGTCATCTCTCCGTCCTTTAATCAGTCCTCTGGTCCTTTTCACTTACTGTGTATCTCTGTACACTGAGGTGTCTTCCCAGGAGTCTTTCTTCCCTTTGTGATGACACAAGTCACTGTCAGACTGAAATCTCCCAACTCCCAAAGGAGCTGGGAGCTCTGGGATGTGCTCTGCCTTCGGTTCACTCTGCATCTGCACATCTGGTCCTCTCTTGACCAATCTCTCCACTTCTTTGTTTTGTTGTCTCTTAATCATCTTCCCAAACAGCCGATATACGTTTCTTCCTTCCCACATGCTCAGGCCGCCAAGAGTACTTCCCTTTCTATCGTCACTTTCCCTTGTTTATCTCTCTTTTGTTTCTCACACTTGACTCTGTGGTCCCACGAAGGGAGGAAGCTGGCTTGGATTCTGGGTATCCCCGGGTTCTGGTCGGTAGATCTCACTGAGTTATACGGCTGCAGAGTTGATCATACTGTCATGTCTTGTCATAGGAGCTTGGTCCTGAGCTCCAGGGAGAGAGGGACAAGGACTAACTTTTACATCTGGACCATGATGACAGCATAGTGGCACCAGCATGACAGCATAGTGGCACCTGCTATTTTGGGGCAATGTGTTCTAGGGATGAGTGAGCCTTTGCAAGTTGGGGTGATTGTTCCTATTTGAAGAGGATTTGGGGAATAGGGAGATAAGTACCCCTCAGGGCCCAGTGCCTTCTCCCTGCCCTGAGGAATCTGGCCCTGGGAAGTTGTGATTGTGGGTCCCCAATCCTTTCTTCTTCCCTCAATTCCTGAGGGGGACACACTTCTTTACCCTTCTATCTCAGACACAGAGGTCAGTTTCCAACTCACCCAGTCGTTTGTTTTCCGGGATTTGGAGCAGAATTAATTAGCTTGGAAAAGCACTGGGACAATGCTAAGTATTATTAATGACACAATTAACAGCTCTGTCCTGCAGGGGATGGGCGGTGCCTGGCTCTCTTGGCAGCTCTTAAAGACAAACCTTGTTTTATTTCAGTTTTTACTCTAATGAGCTCTGCTCAGTGCTGTGAGACTCTGGCCCCACCTACTCCCAGGCAGAGTGGCTGCCAGGAGCTCAACCCACAATGGCACTGGGCTCAGAGTCTCTTGCCCATTCTGTGGCAGAGGATGTGCATGGACCCAGGCATCTCCTTAGCACAAGAGGGCAAACCTCCAGGATGCAAAAGGAAAGCAGAAGTAACGTGAATTACCCACACGTCATGATCCAGAAATACACGTGGTGCTTTACAAAATTAATCTCACATATTTAATGCCCAACCTCAAAGTAAATATTGCCTTCCCATTGTATAGGTAAAGCAATGGAGACTCACAGAGGGTAAGTGTGTAGTCCACAAGCACACTGCTAATAACTACCAGGACGGGACTTATCCCCCCGGGTTTGACTTTAAAATCACTAGTGCCCAACAGCAGATGACCGCAGAGCACTGTGACTGGACCTGGTGGCAGAGTCCTGCTTTACTGAAGGCCCTAGACCACCGGGGTGCTTCACCACCCCAGCCCCCTGAACATCTTTTCTGGAGTTAGTACTTGACTGCACTGTGGATCTGACAGCCAGGCCTCTCCCATTCACTTTCTTTCTCTTGCCTGTCCACTCTCCAGTGGGCTCTCCTCCTTGCCTGGATTTCTACAGCAAATGGAAAAAAACTATAAGCTAATGATTAAGACACCTGCCTCTGGGCTAGCGTGCACGGGACCAATTACCACCCTGTTATTGGATAACATTACAGCTTCGAAAATGTATTTAATGACTCCATGCCTCTGTTTATTTTTCTCTACATTGGGAAAAATTATATTTAATTCAAATAACTGCTGTCCCCTAGACTCCTCCCCTCTCCCCTCCAGTTGTGTCAGATATCAGCTCCTTCAAGGAGCCTGATGAGATCCAGTGCATTGGGTTAAGGGTGTTTCCCTTGTGCTCTGATAATACCCCGTGTGCTCACTTGAATTACTGTACTTACTACATTAGGTTATAAGAACACTTGCACTTAAGTAGGCTGAAAATCTCTCTAAAAACAGAGATCAGGTTCACAAAATAACAAACATGGGTCCTGGCATAAGGTAAAACTTTGGTTAAAGCTTCTTGGGAAATGAATAAATGAACAAAATCATCCTTACGTTGGGTTTTGAAAGATGAGGAAGTGCTTACCAAGCAGATAGGGAGGCAAGCGGGGGAGGAAGGGCCACCTAACTGGGAGGGGCTGTGTGAGCAGAAGCTTGGGAGTCCGACCTGACGCATTTGGGGATCTTCGGGGGAGGTGAGAGAATCTGGGGATGGCTGGGAGCTGGAATAATATTGGTTCAGCTTTAAGGCAGTTTTGTTGTTTTGGTTTGTTCTGGTTGAGTCACTTCAGATAATGCATCGATTTGGTCACACTCTGACACCATCCAGTAGAGCATATTTGTGAAAAGAAAAACAAAAACAAAAACAGAACACTTTTGATTCAAGTCACAGTTCAGGAAAAAAAGACCATATTTCCTTCATTCGAAAAAGCCCTCAAAATCATTTTGGCATTTTTGAGACTGTTAATCATTGTTTAAACTAGCGTGTCTGTGTTTGGGTGGGTGCAGGATCGGATTATCTTCCCCCCCCCACCATGGTTCTGAGGTCCCTCGAAGGTGACTTTCTCCCTCCTCGGAAGCGTCAGGAGGTAATGTCTGCTTTGCCTCCACTCTCCTCATTCCGTCCTTCCTCAGAGAGAGAGAATGCTGGTCTGATTGATGGGGGCAAGAGTCTGGCTTCCATGAGTTCAGAGCTTTTCAAACTGTCAATAATTAGGAGTCATGAAATCAATGAAGGTCATCTACATAAAAGGAAATAAAGTAGAGAGAATATTGTAAATATAGTTTTTAAAATCTCTTATTTCGGTATTATGTGGGTCTGTGTCTATATGTTGGGTCATGGATATAAAATGTATCTCTTATGGTGGGTCTTTGGCAAAACTTTTAAAATGTCTGCCTTAGTTTTTGTGCCTTGGCTGGACTGGCCCTTCATAGACCACGCAGTGGTCTGCCTGTCTTTATTTTTCCAGGCTGCTTAACTGCTTAGTTAGTGCAATGAATCCTCTGCTTCATAACCCTGGCAAGCAAGAGCACGTGGCCTTTCCTAGGGCCTCTATAGAGGGCCTTGGTTTCCCTGCTCTTCTGTCAGGGGCCAGGGTGAAGCCAGGCTCAGGTTATCCATGTTGCTGACTGAGCAGTGGGTCCTGCTTAGCAGGACAGCTGCAAAGATTTGAGTAGCTTGTGTCCTGACTCAAAAGTACCTGACCATGCTTGGCACCCATAGCTCAGTGAGTAGGGCGCAGGCCACATACACAAAGGTCTGGCGGGTTTGAGCCCAGCCTAGGCCTGCTAAACAACAATGGCAACTGCAACCAAAAATAGCCGGGCATTGTGGCAGGCACCTGTAGTCCCAGCTACCTGAGAGTCTGAGGCAAGAGAATGGCTTAAGCTCAAGAATTTGAGGTTGCTGGGAGCTGTGACGCCACAGCACTCAATTGAGGGTGACATAGTGACACTCTGTTTCAAAATAAATAAATAAGTAGTACCTGGCCAGTCACAGGGGCCAGGAGGGCTGAAAAGTAGCCCTCACTTGTGCCGCACCACACACTCATGAGCCTGCCTTCACCCAGAAATGGCATCTTTGTCTATTGCACCCAAAGTTTCTATCAGATTGTTTGGGGGTCACCATGCTGCTTTGTAGACTCCATTTGAGGTAGAGGGTAGATCCTGGGGGGAAGGAAGTATGCAGAGCCCCCTTTCGGCAGTAGATCTCAGCCCAGCCAAATCCACGATGAGGCTGGTATTGTATTTCCTAGCTCACACTGGTACCTCTTCTCCATGGTTTGAGGAAGACGTGAAGGCTCTAATTGTGCCCTCTGAGAAACCACAACACGTGCACACTTAATGAAGGGTTAGTTCCCCACAGATCCATCTTTCTCCGGAAGTCTGTTATTAAGTCAACTTGTGTCTTACGAGTGGTATTTTATGGCTGGAAGTGGCATTTGGGCTCCATTCAGTTCTGCACATGGCTGTGGGTTTCTCCAGTTTGGACTTGTTTTTTCCTACTGTTCTCAGCTGGCGCCTCAACTCAGAGCCAAGGCTTCTGTGTTTGAGCGAGACTTTGTTCTTTCCTATTTCTTTCCCCTTCTTTCTTCTCTTTCCTTTAAATCTATTTCTCTCTTCTTTGTCTTCCTTTCCTTTCTCTCTTCTCCTCCTTCAATCCCTTTATTCCTTTCCCTCGTATGTATTGAGCATCAACTTTGGTTAATCCGCGTCTTTATTCCAGGAGGATCACATTATACCCTGTGATACAAACACAGAGACAACATGAACAAAGAAAAGATTTTCATGAGTTTGGTCTTCCGGATCCAGTCCAACCTGCTCACTAGTGCTCAACCAGCAGGTGACTGCAGAGTGCTGTGCCTGGGCTTGGTGCAGAGCCCTGCTTTACAGAAGGCTCTAGATCTGAGAGACACGCCTCTCCCATTCACTTTCTTTCTCTTGCCTGTCCACTCTCCAGTGGGCTCTCCTCCTTGCCTGGATTTCTACAGCAAATGGGAAAACTATAAACTAATGATTAAGACACCTGCCTCTGGGTTAGCCTGCATGGGACCCATTACCACTCTGTTATTGGATAATATTGCAGCTTTGAAAATGTATTTAGTGACTCCATGCCTCTGTTTATTTATCACTACATTGGGAAAAATTATATTTAATTCAAAATTAATATATTAATTAATATAATTAATTATATTTAATTCAAATAACAGCCCATGCCTCTTTCCATTTTACCCGGGGAGCTTGTTTAATTATGGAATGGGACATGTTTAGAATCAAATACACATCTATTAAAATATATTTTCTACCATTATACATTGGTTCACCTTGTGAGCCTCAGTTCTGTAATCTGTAAATTGGAAATACATTGGAAAGACTCACTGGAGATTGATTTATTTTTTCCTCTCTCAATTGAAGATTAAAATGAAGCTGCCCACCCCCCACCCCCCCATGTACTTTCAGGACAGGTGGAGATAAAAGGCCACCTTTGGGCTGACCCTAGGGCCTTTTTGGGCCATACAGGTGTATGTCAGATGGTCCCATCGGGCAGAAAGGTGAGTCTGAAATTATAGTTCCCTTTAAGTCACTCCCTGTGGACTGTGGCTGACTGCAATGGGGCAATTAATATAAAGTTAAATTTGCTATTGATTTTCTAGGCCTGCTATAACACGTTCCCACAAACATGGTGACTTAAAACAACAGACTTCTCGCCGTTCTAGAGGCTAGACATGAGGAGTCAGGTGTTGACAGGGCCGTGAGTTCTCCCAGAGCTCGGGGAGAAAATCCTGCCTCGCCCTATCCTCTGGCGAACGCTGGAATCCTTGGCAATCCTTGGCTTATAGAGGCATCACTCCGACCTTTGCTCTAAATTTGTGTCCACATTTTGCTCTTCTTGTAAGAACTCCAGCACAAGGGTTTTCACTATGACATCATTTTAGCTTGATTACAAAACTTTACAGAGGTGGCCAAACACGTAGAGAATATTTTGTAAAGTTTCGTAACAATTGTTTTTTGCAGTTTTTGGCCGGGGCTTAGTTTGAACCAGCCACCTCTGGCATATGGGGCCAGTGCCCTACTCCTTTGAGCCACAGGCGCCTTCTTGTAATGAATATTTTGTAAATAAGGGCACTTTTAGTGACAATTTCCCATTTTCCTGATTATGGTGACTTTAGGGGACACTCTGCATTTCTCGGTAAGATCACATTCCCAGGTACTAGGGGTTAGAACATGAACATCTTTTTGGAGGATGCAGTTCAACCCACAACAAATTTTTTAAGAGGGACTATTTGGGGTGATCGTAGCCCTTCACAGTCTGCTCCCCTCTGAGCCAGCTCCATACCCTTTAATCTCAGTTCTTCTAACTGGAAAGTAGGGATCTCAACAGCAACTATCTCAAAGGGGTTTTAAGCAGAATTAAAAGAAAAAAATATATAAATACCTTGAACAATGCTCGGCACATGGTACGTGTTCATTGGTACTGGTACTCGTGGGCTGGCCACGACCTTTGGTCAGATGGTGAGAAGAGCATGATGCTTATGGCCCATGAAGTCACGGATGCTAGAGTCAGTTCCTGGCATCTGCATCATATCTGGGAAGGTCTTGTGTTTGGTGCAGCGTAAGAACTGGCAGCCAAGCCATCATCTCTGAGGTTTAGGCTGCTGAAGTGTGAATTTCTTGTCAGAGTATTAGCCTGACGAGTGACCCTCTGTCCCTGGGCAAGAACCATGGCTACTCTGGAAGCGAGGACTCTGACCCAGCCCTGCAGTCTGGACTTGATCCACACCAGACATTCTGCGTAGCAGCCACCCTCTTTCCTCCCTGGCTCTCTCTCTGCTCTTTCCCACCCCTCTCTAGTACTGCCTCTGGGTTCTACTCCAACTTCCTCCACCAGATCATAGTAACAATAGCAACACCGCAGTGTGAACATGTGTCAAGCGCTGTTCAAAGCGTTTATATATACTTCCTCCTTTATTCCCCTTAGAGCCCCTTTGAGGTAGGTGCTGTTGAGATCCCTACTTTCCAGTTAAAAGAACTGAGATTAAAGGGTGTAGAGCTGGCTCTGAGGGGAGCAGACAGTGAAAGGCTACGACCACCCAAGTCTCAGTTCCCTTCCACCAGCCCCTGCCCACAGGAGGCCGATAATGGCGTCTGCTGCTCAGTGTGAATCCTCTCCAGGAGCAGAGGCCGGTGTGTGGCAGAAATCTCCTGTTTGGTTTATTATTTACACCGACTGCATCCAAAGCAGCAGAGGACATAGTCTGGTCATCTGCAATACCCACGGTCTTCTCCTCTTCCGGACCTCTGTACCTGACTCAGTTCTTCCCCTCCGAAATTCTCCCCAGCCCTGGGATCTCACTGAGTAACATGTACCGGTAGTTTTTTCGGCTAGAACATCGTGACCCTGAGGAAGGGGTGACCATGGGAAGCAGGAGTGGCGCACGCACAGTCTCCACGGAGGCTGCAGCTCTACTCCATTGGAGTGTGTTCTTGTGTGTGTTCTTGGCTCTCTCCATAGTAGAATTTCCTCAGTTCTGTAGTTTTCTTCTCCCTGTTTTGTATGTTTCTTTCAGACTTTTTCTAGAATTTTCTATAACTCAGTTTTTCTGTTATCTAAACTTGAAAGTTTCAATGACATAGAAAACCTCTGTGCACCATACCCTGCACCTGTGACAAGGGGAAGTGTTTGTGCCTTAGACAGGATAGACCAGATGTCCCTTCAATTCCATTATTCTAAGCAATACTTTGAGGATGCTGTCTACAACTCAAACAGCAAAGAGGGACACCCCTATTCAAAAAGATAATCACCACCTATTTTCCTGATTAAAAGAAACACTACTTTTAATGTCCCTGAGAGCTTCTGCTTCTCTCTCATTCTACCTTCTTCTTTCACATCTAAATTAATTATTTCAAGTTCCTAATCTACATGACTGAGGGAAGTCCAATACCTCCCCAAGATATCTGATGGGGGCGGCACCTACATTTTCCTATTGATTCTACTTTAAATTCTAACTTTTGGTGGGAGGGTTGGTTCAGGCCTATAATCCCAAGCACTCTGGGAGGCCAGGGCAGAAGGATTCCTTGAGCTTCTAAGGAGTTCGAGACACTCTGAGCAAAACCTAGATCGCACCTCCACTAAAAACAGAAAAACCAGCTGGGTGTTTGGCAGGTGCCTGCAGTCCCAGCTACTCAGGAGGCTGAGGCAGAAGGATTGTGAGCCCAGGAGTTTGGGGTTGCTGTGAGCTGACTCCATCATACTCTATGCTGGGACAACAGAATGCGACTCTATCTCAAAAGAAAAAAAATTCCAGCTTTCCATCAGCTCTTAATTTTTCATTCTCAAAATACCCCATTTTAAGGTTAATCTTATCTTTAATGAGTTATTTTTTTAAAAAATGAAAGCAATTACCATAAAAAATAAAAATACATCCACTAAGGTGCATGTCAGATACCACTCTTCTGAAGTTGCCTTGGTCATTCCCAGGGGTGGGCTATTTTACAGCCCAGTTCTCTGTATGTCTGTACATCCCAGCTGAGTAGGAGTTCAAGATCAGCCTGGGCAACAATAACAAGATTCCACCTCAATAATATATAATTTTTTTAAAGGTCCAAGACAGCTGCCTCCCTCTGAGCAGCATCTGCTAGTAGAGGGGGAGGAAGTGATTAAAAAGAATTTATTCTCTGCTGTCCAGAGCAAACTCTAGGGACCATGGGTTTTTAGCTTTTTAAAATTTCTTGCTAAAGCTCAGAGTGGAGGATTGCAGAGAGTCAGTAAATGCTGGTCTCCCTGTGTCCTGTAAGTCGTTCCTCCTTGCACTCCCTGCAAACACAGGGAATGCAGTCAGGCCCGGTGCTGAGGCTCAGTCCGCTCATGACACCTACCAAAACCAATACCCTCCTATGGTTGGAGCCCAACTGGCCGGCCAGAAAATTTCAGTGGAAACTTGGACACTTTCTGCAACTGTCCGTGGTATCTGTCATTAGGCTGACACTTATTGCAAAAAGCTCACCCACTGCTGTTGGTGTCAGCATTTCCCTGAAACTTACAGTGGTGTAATTTATGCTTCTTTGCAGCTACCCTGCCTTCTAAATCCCCAGCGCATCCTCTCCATTTGTTTGAGACCATCATTTCACGGGCAGAATCTGTGTCATCTATCACCATCTTCCAGATTCAGCAGGTTTTAAGGATTCCAGCAGCCAAGTGCCCCGCTGAGGCACGGGGCGTGTGGGGCGCAGCCCTAATTCACCTTAATATGGGTGCTCACAGAAAGCCAAGTCTGGCTGGCTCTGCTGTTTCTAAAATATAGTTTTTAATTTTATTAAAGTAATCCATGAACAGGATTTAAGAAGTCAAATAGTTCTGTAAGGCTTAAAACCAAGCCCCAAAGCAGTCTTCCAATATCCTGTTCCCTAAGCCCCAGAGACGACCACTTAAAACTCCGTGTTCTTTTTTCTCCACATCGTCTTCCATGACTCTAATACTACTTTTCATTTCACTTTTAGGCTTTATTTATTTGCAGTCTACTATAGAAAACCAAGATTCGGGTCTTTCACTTCCTTCTCAAGTCCCCACTACAGACACGTACAGTTTCTCGTTTCTGCTTCCCTAACAGGTTTTACCTAATTAGGATGAGATAAATGCCTAATGTTTACATTATTCAAAATACGCCAATGTTTATTGACATACTCACAGAGTTAAATATTTCCCTGTAAATATGTGTAGTTACAGGTAAACCCTGTCGTATATTAGTGTTGTAGTTTCTTTCTAGCACAGATTTTTTACTTTTGCTGAGGTTAATATTTGCCTTTCCTTGTTTATTTCCCTTTCTGCCCGTCTCACGAAGTAACCCCAAACGTTTCCCTACTTAACCAAATGCCCTCACATCATATCCTGTGACACATAAACGGCTTCTCACTTTCGTCTCCCTGAACAAGGCCACCTCAGCGCCTACATTACTCTGGGACACAGCCGTCCTGTTGCTGCTTCACCCTCTTCCTGGGCCCTCAGGGTCCTTGCCTTTAGTCACCTGCCATCCTTGGATCTCATTCTTGGTTTGTTTCCTTCTTTGCCACAGAATCTACCCTCAAGCAAATTCCAGAGGGAAAGATGCATGGGAGTTAACATTTTTGACATATTTTGTGGCTGAAAACATTTTCAGTGTCCATGGCTTTAGTTTAAATAAATGTTTGTGTTCCCCACAAATTCATAAGCTAAAACCTAACCCCCAGTGGACAGTGTTCAGAGGCGAGGCCTTCGGGAGTGATTAGGTCATGAAGGTGAAGTCCCCGTGAGTGGCTTCAGTTCCCTAAGATACCCCAGACTGCTGCCTTGTTTCTCCCACCATATGAGGACTCAGCCAGGAGAGGACATCTCTGGACCCCAGGGTGGCCCTCACCAGACACTGAATTTCCTGAGGCCTTGATCTTAGAATTTCCAGCTTCCAGAATAATGAGAAGTACATTTCTATTGTTTATGAGCTCCCCAGTTTACGGCATGATGTCGTGACCCAAACATCACATGGACTGAGAGATACATTTCACCTTAATCTAGATTCATGCAGTGCGTAAAACACCGGGGATTATTTAATGTTCACGGAATTTGGAAGGCCTTCCTTCTAGCCTCCCTTGTTAAGGCTGTATGGTCCAAAGCCTTTTTGATTCTTGACCATTTGTAGAGAAACTGCTCTCTACATCTCTCAGAAACTTTTATCATTTTTCATTCCCCTCCCACCCTGGATTTGGGTGGTCTGAGTCTTTAAAAAAATAAACAAACTTGCTATTAATTATTAAGTTATTAATTATTAATTAGATGGCCCTTTTACTCTTATAAATGCATCCCTTCCATTCTGGAAAATTACTTGAATTAGTTATTTGTTATTTTTGCCCTCATCTTCTCTATTCTCTCTATTTAGAGGTGCTGTCATTGGGACGCTGGATCTTTGGACTCAAACCCAAGGTTTTTGGTCTATTTTATCTCTCTCTCTCTCATTTTTATCTTTTTTTGCCAGGTAGGGGACAGAGTTGTCTCACTGTGTCACCCTCGGTAGAGTGCTATGGTGTCACAGCTCACAGCAACCTCAAACTCTTGGGCTTAAGCAATTCTCCTGCCTCAGCCTCCCAAGTAGCTGGGACTACAGGTGCCTGCCACAATGCGTGGCTCTTTTTGTTGTTGTTGCAGTTGTCATTGTTGTTTTCACTGGCCTGGGCCTGGTTTGAACCTGCTAGCCTTGGTGTATGTGGCTGATGCCCTACGCACTGAGCTACTACGGGCAGGCATGGCCTCATTTTCATCTTCTTCTTCTTCTTCTTCTTCTTCTTTCTTTTTTGATCTATATACTAAGAAATTGACTCAACCTGATCTCAGATCCTCTGGTTGAGGTTCCTTTTCTTCCCTTCCCTCTACAGTCTCACCCTCCCTCCCTCCATTTGTCCCTCCCTCTCTTCCTTCCTTCCCTTCTCTTTTCTTTTGGATCTTGCTCTGTTGCCCAGGCTAGTGCGCAGCTCACTGTAACCTCAAACTCCTAGATTCAAATGGTCTTCCTGACTCAGCCTCCAGAATAGCTAAAAGCGCACACCACCAAGCCTTACTAATTTTTTTACATAGAGGCTAGCCTCCAGCTCCTGACTTCAAGTGATCCTCCTGCCTTGGTCTCCAAAGTGCTGGGATTATAGGCATAAGCTCCTGAACCTGGCCCAGGTTGTTGATAATAACTATTAGTGCTCTCATCATTTTAATTTCTAAGAGTCTTTTATGTTTCTCTGATATTTTTATGCTGCCTCTTTTGATTCATATATAATATATCTTGTCTGATAAAAATAATGTTTTATGCAGCCTCTTTATATTACATTCTGTTTTTCACATAAAGGCTTTTCTATGGTGTTAGGTAGTACTAGGGTGTCTCTTATGGTCTGCCATTCTCCAAAGATAACTGGAAGCCTGAATGCATCCATCAGACTCCTCAACTGTGGGCTTCACTGTTGAAGTGCTGCTTTGTGTATTTCATTGGGAAATCACTCAGATTATATTTGGATCTATCTTGCTTGGGGCCTGATGTGTGTTGGTTTCTGGAAGCAGACTTGGAGACAAAATTGGGATGCAAGGTGTTTCTAGAAGACGGGATGTAAATAAATAAGCCTCAGTGGTTAGGGCGCCTGCCACAAGCACTGGGGCTGGTGGGTTTGAACCATCTGGGCCTGCTAAACGACAGTGACAACAACAAAACAATAACCAGGCATTGCGGCAGGCACCTGTAGTCCCAGCTGCTTGGGAGGCTGAGGCAAGAGAATCGCTAAAGCCCAGGCTCTGAGGTTGCTGTGAGGTGGGATGCCATAGTACTCTACCAAGGGTGACATAGTGAGATTCTGTCTCAAAAAAAAAAGATGTTTCTTCAGAACCAGTGCTGTGATGTGGGGTGGAAGGAGGCAGAATCGAGCAGAAGAAGAAATCAAACTCCAATACGCACCATGTGGGTAGGGAGCGCCGGAGGCAGGGCTGCCCCTGAGGATGCTCCATGTTGGCGGAACTGTCTGCGTCCCTGCCCCAGCTCACTCAGTCATGGGATGTAGGCCATTCCAGGAAGGGCCTGGCCCTGGTCAAGTTGAGGCAAACATCTGAAGGACTTGACTTAGTTTCCCTGGATGTTCAGTCAGTTGTTCCTTAAAGGGAGATCTGGGGGATCTGTCTCCCTTTTTACCATAGGGCTAGTCAGATTCTCGAAGGCGGCTCTTCAGACCCCTGCATTTCTGCAGGATATAAGCTTGTTCTGAGGGTCAACTGGGGAATGTGTCAGCGACTGAGTGTCTCTAATTAGTCCATAAACTTTCTTATTATATCATCCTTTGCGGTTGGATACCTCATCCTTATTTGTGCCTGGTATTCCACAGGGGCAAAGATCCTTTATTTTATCCCTTTCAAAGAATAAACCTCCAGGCTGTGATTTATAGAGAAAGAAATGTGGGCTTCGACTGCTTCTTAAACCTACTTAAAAAAAGAAACAAATACAAACACAAATCCTCCTGCTGTTAATCTCCCTCGTCTTCCTGTTTCTAGAGGTGCCAGGCACCACTGACATCTGATTCTTCCGGGATGTGTATGGCACAAGGCAGCCTACCCAACTGCGTCCCCACTGCAGGCTCAGGCTCAGCATCCTTGCAGTTCAAGGCTTTGCAGCCTTGCCGACTTCGCTGCTGTTATGTCCTCCCCTGTTCTCTTTGTCCTTGAGGATGTGTACTTTACTCTCTTCGTACTGAGTTTGGATCATTGACAAGATGAAGCGTGTGTTGCTATCTTTCACTTGAATTTTGTTTTGAAAGAGACATAGTATGTAATTTTTCTCCTTAACTTACTGTAGAAATTTCTCAGCACAGATTAGAGAAGCACCCTGGAGTCACAAAGTCGGCAAAGGTTCAGAGCTAGCAGCTCTTTGACCTGATTAGCAAGATCTTGATCCATCCGAGTCTCACTTAGTGGTCACATGGGATCCCAGTAGCTCTCTGGAAGTTATATGAGATCAAGTATTTAAACTACCTAGCTTGCAGTAAATAGAGGCTAAATTTAGTTCTTAGCTCTCTTTGAACACACAGATGAATGTGGCTTGTAATTAAAACATGACAAGGTCAAATAAAGCATTTGAAATTCGTCTGTGGGTGGGCTTGCTTATTATCTCCGTGTTTTGGCTCAGCTGCCTTTTTTTCTGTGGCTATAGCAGAATGGTAGGAGAGGCTGCCAGAATGATTCCAAAGCAAGGAACAGCAGTTCCCCACCTTTCGTTTCCCAGCAGGCCCTGGTTTCTTGGCACTTCCTCTGTGTGTGTGTTTTTTGGCCTCATAGCTCATTTATATTCCCACTCTTGACCTGGGCTGAGTATCAGGCTAATAAGAGACAAAACATGTGCGCTGCAACAGTGCCATAAGACGTGGAGAATAAATTCCAGTTGGGTGGCTCGGTGGTATGCATCTTGTTCATGACTCCACACATAAGTCTGAGAGTGTGACATTCTTAGGGCAAACTTTCTTGGCTAGACTTGCAGCCAAGGCTCACTGACTTTCCAGTCTTCTTCTTATTATTATTATTTTCACTTTGGGACAGAGTCTCACTTTGTTGCCCTGGGTAGAGTGCTGTCCCGTCATCATAGCTCACAGCAACCTCAAACTCTTGAGTTCAAGAGATGCTCTTGCCTCAGCCTACTGAGTAACTGGAACTGCAGGCGCCCACCACAATGACTGGCTAGTGTTTCTATTTTTAGTAGAGATGGAGGTCTCAGCTCTTGATCAGGCTGGTCTTGAACCACTGAGCTCATGCAATCCACTGACCTCAGCCTCCTGGAGTGCTAGGAGAATAGGTGAGAGCACCTCACCCGGCTCTAGTCTCATTTTTGTGCACTGTTGTTCCCTGACTCTTCATTTGCCTGCAGTTTCCCTTTTGTTAGAAACACAACACAAAGGTGGTACCTGTGGCTCAGGGAGTAGGGCATCGGCCCATATACCAAGGGTGGTGGGTTCAAACCCCAGCCCTGGCCAATCTGAAGAAAAAAAAAAAAAGTAAAAAAGAAACACAACACAAGAAACAGGCACATACATACACACAGAAACATACATATATGACCTGAACCAGGGTCTCTCAAAGTTTGGTCCCTAAACTACCAGCATCAAAAATATCAGGGTTACCTATTGAAAATAAAGATTCTTGGCACTTAATCAATAAAAAGTAAAGTTTCCTGCCACAGATCCCTTTGACCTTTGGACCCCCTTTTCACAACCATCAGAATCAGGACTCCTAAGGACAGGCAACGTGCTCACACCTGTAATCCCAGTAGTCTGGAAGGCCAAAGCAGGTGAATTGCTTGAGCTCAAGAGTTCAAAACCAGCCTGAGGAATGGCAAGACCCCCAACTCTACTAAGAATAGAAAATCTAGCTGGGTTTTATGGTGGGCACCCGTAGTCCCAACTTCTTGGAAGGCTGAGGCAAGAGGGTTGCTCAAGCTCAAGAGTCTGAGGTTGCTGTGAGCTATGATGCCATAGCACTCAATCCAGGGTGACAGAGTGAGACTCTGTCTCAAAAAAAAAAAACAAAACAAAACAAAACAGGAATCCTAGATCCAAGTCCTACCTCTACCTCTAACTTGCCCTGTTACCTTGAGAAAACTCTGTCCTTTCTACAATCAGTGACTTTATCTATCCACTGAAAGGACTGAATTATCTAATTTCCAAGCAGTGGTTCCAAAGTTTCAAAGCAAACTGGGGATCTTAATAATAATAATGGTAATATAAAGCACTAGTATTTCAAATCTCTACCCAAAAGTTCCACAAGAAATTTATATTTGAATTTTTGAACATGATCATTAATCAGGTGGAGAACTATTATTCTAGGGTCCTTTTAGCTCCTTTTGGTAAAGATTATATTTTAGGACAGTACATGGAATTAGGCAAATGGCCTTAACAGGAAAATGGAACATGGAATCTTCCCAATATGCTAAATTATTACACCAGGAGGGCATTTTTCAATCCTGTGGCCTTACACCATCATTTATTCAAAAAATACCTGTTTTGACCCCATATGGGTCAGAACCTGTGTATGATCTCAGGGAGAACAGAACAGAAGGAGCTCAGAAGCCATGGGAGGAGGGAAGACAAGACGCCCAGTGATTTCAGTGCTACAGCTCCTGTCAGGATAAGGGGGAATCCACGCTGCAACTCAGAAGGAGCTCAGCACTCGGTTGTGGGTGTGTAGGAGTGACCTCGTGAAAGCAGTCACATCTAGCTGTCATCTTTCTTTTTCTCCCAATCACAAACAGAAGCCTTCCTTGAAATATCAAGGCTTCTTAACAGCAAGCACATCAAGCTGAATCACAGCCTGTAGATTGATTGAACACCCAAAACTCTCCTCTGTGTAATGGTAAAATGTAATTAAATAATATATTTAATAATATATTCATAATATAATTTCAATTCAATAATATAAATTCAATATAATATAATTAATATAACATATTAATAATATAAATAATATATTTAATAATATAATAATAATATAATTTCCAAGCTATTTAATGAGAGAAAAATAAGCTGCCCCCCCCCCCACACACACATACACTTACACTACCAGCTGGATTGAGTTCCCAAACCTCCAGCAAGCCTTCTTTGTATACTCAAACCAAACTTCCTTTTGGCTTCCAGAGGAGGAAAGTTCTCTGCAGTAGCCTGTTCCACACCTGGGAAATTGGGGAGGGGGTACGTGTCCTTTACCTGACTGCATCAATATGATTTCCCTATTATTTAATTTGTCAGTGAAAAACACTTAAATGTCATAACATTTTTTTGACTCTCTCACAATTTTCCTTCATGGTACAAAAATCAGCTCTGGACTCTAGTTCTGACATTGCATTCATGTTCAAAGAACTCCATGCTGGAAGTTTCAAGTTACCTAGTTACCATATTTATTGCCAGATTCTGTTTTCTAATCCCTGATGACTTTGTCAGATATATTCACTTGCCTTTCTTTTTCTTCTTTGGCCGGGGAGGACAGAGCTGGCTTGTTGCAACATGAATTGGACGGGATTTGGGGTAAGGACAATGGAAGGAAGCCCGGAGAAGGAAAGGCCCGGAAAGGTACATCCTGCCAAAGCCAGACAGAGAGGGAAAGCACTGTGGCCGGCTTCCAAGTAACCATTACCTGCATCAGAGGCACTATATTGTACTTGTCATGGATATAAATGAAGCTACAAGGATAATCTGGCTGCTCTCCTGCTGGGACCACCCATGCTAGGACCCAGCCTGGAATTCTGCTGGGATGCAGAGAGGAGCTGTACCTCTTCATTTTTTCCTTAATTAAAGCTTAACTACAATAAATGCATCATCAAGAAGGAGAAGAAAAAGAAAATAATACTTAGATATCTGTGGTTCTGTCCAAGAGAAACAACGACTGTGACCCTGAAGTCGTCACAAGAACTGTAGCTTACTTTACGGCTGCCAAATTTCGGTTGTATACAGTTCAATGGGCAGAGTGTTTTGTTTTTGTTTGGCTTTTCTGAAGAAGTTAGACATTATTTTTAAAAAAAAGTCATTTTAACTTGTTTCAGACATTCTCTATGTCACCTGATTTTCTGAGAAAACACCCTGGTGGGTTAAGATGAGCATCACTGGAGCTGGCTGGTCTATTTTCTTTGGTTTCTTCTCATTAAGTAAAGATAAAAGATAGTGCATACACACACGAAACAAAACACAACAAAAGAGAAAATTAAGTCTTGAAAGTGCTTTCTCTTTCAGTGATCAAATACGATATCTGGAAAAACTTAGTTTCCATACTGGCACGGCTGGATAGTTTTAGTATCTGTTTTTGAGTTAAGATATCTTAGCAATTTTTTTCTCTAAATTATCGCAATAGTTTCATGTATCTCTTTTTTCCCCTTCTGGGTGAAAGACTGTCTTCCTTCAATGGCTGGGTGGTTTTCATATATCCTTTTAAATTAAGACTTTTTTCTTTTTTTGAGACAGTCTCACTTTGTCACCCTTGGTTGAGTACTATGGCGTCATAACTCACAGCAACCTCAAACTCTTGGGCTCAAGCAATTGTCTTGCCTCAGCCTCCTGTGTAGCTACAGGTGCCTGCCACAATGGCCAACTATTTATAGAGGCGGAGTCTCGCTTTTGCTCAAGCTGATCTTGAACCTGTGAGTTCAGGGCAATCCACCTTTGTCACCTTGGCCTCCCAGAGTGCTGGGATTATGGGAATGAGCCACCGTACCTGGCCCTCTCCCTAGATTCCATTGCTATCTTGCTATCTTTCTTTTTTCCTCTCTTTCTACATTAAAGATTATCTTCCTTCATATGTATTCTTTATTTTTTTAAAGAGACTTAGCTGTCATATTCACAAATAGGAGCTGTATTTAGCATTTAACTGAGGCAAGAAAGTAAGAGCCGAGCTAAAAGAATCTGTCCTAGCTGCCCTGTGTAGGCCTCAGCCAAGCCGCAGGCTTTTCTGTTGTCTGTATGTTCCTCCCTTGACATGTGCAGGGCCTAGATTGAAACCAAGTAACTTCCTTAGGCTTCCGTTGCCTTTGAGGTCAGATGGTCTCAAGGACATGGGCAAATCTGACCTTCCCCCTTGAGCCCAGGACCTTGAGGATAATGTCATGTCTCTCTCTGTTTTATGACCCTCACCTGCACTCTTGCCCTGCAAAGTGGATAAAAGAGAGGCGAGAGATTAAGTCGGGGGGCTCGGTTGGTTTTGGTGACACACTGATCTTCCGAGTCCCCCCGGCCGGAATAAACCCGCTTCCTCTAATCAACTGGTGCCTGGAGTCTTATGTCTGCATCAGTTTCCTGCTACATAACCAGTCTTGGCAAGGGGGCTCTTTGCTTATGACATGCAAATAGAGATTTGCTCTGTGCAAGACACTACAATCACATAATGAAATAACATGTCTAATAGCTATTATTAAAGCACAGACAGACGCAGGAGCTGAGAGCTTCTTAGATGTGCCCAAACACACAGTGAACCAACATACAAGTGATAACGATGTTGTGTCTTATGACACAGAGGCTGAACTGGAACTTTTGTGGTTAGAAAACAGAAAGAAACCTAACATTTTATTGAGTAGATACAAAGGCAAGAGACCGGGCTCAGTGCTCTCCTAAAATTTTGTTTATTTATTCCTCACAAGATTCCTGCAAGAAGACCTTATCCTCCCAATTAGATATTTATTCATTTATTAATTCATTCCTTATGTACATTCTGTGGTAGAATAAGAAATATATTTGGCTCTTGTCCCTGGTTATTTTTTTCTTTTCTTTTTGAGACAGAATCTCCCTTTGTCACTCTGGGTAGAGTGATGTGGTGTCACAGCTCACAGCAATCTTAAACTCCTGTGCTCATGTGATTCTCTTGCCACAGCCATCCAGGAAGCTGGAACTACAAGTGCCTACCACAATGCCTGGCTATTTTTAGAGACAGAGTCTTGCTCTTCCTCAGGCTGGTCTCAAATTCCTGATCTCACGCAATCCACCTGCCTCAGCTTCCCAGAGTGTTAGGATTACAGGGGTAAGCAACCCTGTCCACCTGGGCCCTGATTTTTGGCATAGAATACCTAAAGGTCTCATAATTTCTTGCATGAAATGGGTAATAGAAACGTCTTTTGTTATCTTTTTTTTTTTTTTTAATAGAGCTCCTAAAACCCCTGGAATCACCTGAACTATAGGAGTGTCTTTGGTTATTGATTATAAGCCCTTTGGATCACGCTTGAGTTTATGCTAATGAGGTGATTTGGGTTGGGGCCCTGGGACCTGAAAGACCAAGCGATTAGAAGGTTGGAATGTTCAACCACATCCACCAACCTTGTGGCAGAGGAGGGGACCCTTGAGATTAATGTTCTGTGAAAACAACAAGATTTGATAAGACTTGGGTTGCTGAATACATCCAAGTGATAGGAAGGTGTCCCCCTCCCCAAGGGCATGAAACTCCAGAAACTACCTCCCGCACCTAACCATACCTTGCCCTTTGCAAAACTTCCTTCTGACTGTTCCTGAGTTGTACCGGTTCACATTAAAAGTTTTAAATTAGTGCTTCCCTGAGTTCTGCGAGCTATTATAGCTAATTATCAGAACTAAGAAGATGGAGGTGGGAACCCTCTTATGTCAAATGGGTCAAAAGTTCTGGCAGTCTGGAGACTTTCGATTAACATCTAAATTGGGGGTGTGAGCCCCTAACTTATGGGATGTGATGCTAATTCCAGGTAGTTAGTGTCAGTGTCAGGATTGAATTAAATTTTAGTACAGCCATGTGATATCTGGGGAGTTGGAGAACTGGCTGTTGGTATTAGAAAAGCACCCCAGACTCTCCCAGACACAAACTCGCTCACTGACCTACTCCGTACCTGCCGGGGCCAGATGCTCTGCGGGTTCTGTTGCATAACATCAGTTGACTTCGTCTTTGAGGGGCGTATAGTTTAGTGGGGTGGGTGGAGGTAAGGAAAGGTAGCAAAAAACACATCCTAAAATGCGAAGTCCCCCAGCTGAGATCTGAGTAAAATGTTGATGAAGCTAAGAGCAGAACCTGGAGTTATTGAGAGATCAAGGAACTTTCTCTCCCCTTCTTTCCCTAGATAGTAACTACAGAGAATGAAGGCCTTTGGCTAAGAATTTAATTGAATTTTTGCTAGGGCAGCAATCTCATTGATTTTCTCCCAGTAATGAAGGAAGCAGCTCTTGCCATGGGCTCTGTTCTTTTTCCCTGCAAGATTCAAAAGGTCCAATTTGAAAGGAAGGGTGGTTGAATAAAAGGACTCGACTCAACTCTGCAGAACAATGTGATTTGCAGACCCTATGGATACAGTGAAACTTTTCAAAATTAGTCCCTTCCTCCTAATGGTTTAGACTATTGTTTCCCTCAGTTTGTCCTGGGGATTTATATATTGGGAGTTTCTTGTCAAATCGATGCATTTGCATTCTCACTAGTGTGAAGTTGTGATGGGATGGGATTTGGAGGGCCTGAGAAGGCTTGGACCATGTGGGGAAAATCTCCCCTATTCTGGGAATGATCAGTGGCAGGCCAGAATGGTAGTTGTGTGGTGTTACCACTTCTGATGCTAAATGCATAGCACCACAGTGCTTCTTCACATTTCTGATAGTGACTGGGCATCCAACAATTCAATTCAGTTCTAACACTAACTACCCAGAGTTAGTGCAGACCCCGTTGGTCATGGACTCAATCCCACAGGACCTCCCCCCCTGCAGATGCTGGCTGCAAATCCTACCTGGCCAACTACATGTTCAACTCAGAGGTTCTCAAGGTTCTCACTCAGATTTGATAATTTGCTAAAATGACTCAAAAATCTCGGAAAAACACTATATTTATGTTTACATGTTTATTATAAGGGATATAACTCAAACATCCAAATGGAAGAAATGTATGGGGTAAGCTAAGAGGAGATGGGAAAGACAGAGCTCCAATGCCCTTTCTGGGTGAGGTGCCTTCCCAGGACATCAGTGGGTCCAACGTAGTTAATCTCTCCCCCTGCCTCTAACCTCCACCCAGGGGCATCAAGAGGCGGGTCAGGAAGTTCCCACCCTAATCATATGTTTGGTCTTTTCTGGTGACCAGCCTCTATCCTCTCTATCAGGAAGATGTCCAGGGACCCCACTCTGAGTCACCTCCTTTGCACAAGCTTAGTCTGATTGAAAGGAACGTATTGTGAATGACAAAACACATTCCTATCATTCAGGAAATTTCAAGCATTTTAGGAGCCCAGTATACCAGGAACCCAGAACAAAGACAAATACAGCAGAACCTCCATAGTTGAACACTTCCCTACACTGACTGCCTCTAAGTTGACCTAATTTTCACAGACCAGACATGCCCCACATTTATGTATCAGTACAATAGGCCTAGTTCCTTATGTTGACCATGTCTGTAAGTTGACCAGTTTGTTTAGAGTCCCTTGGGTGGTCAACTTACAGAGGTCCTACCTTACGGAGGTACGTGTTTTATTATGCCATGGTTGTACAACAGTCAGTAGAGAAGAGGGATTTAACCCAGGCATTAAGATGTATTTCATCATATTCATTGACAAATTCATATACTTACACAGTATTCTGGAATTCAGCCAACTCTAGTAGAGGATGAGAGACAAAGAAAGGATACTAAGAGGAGGTTCAGTCTAGCTGGTGCCTACACTTTATTTCCCCTATCAGCCCCATGGCATTAATACAACTATCAGATATTTAAAGGAGTCGCAAAACCCAGATAGATTTGGAAGAAAAGTAGAATGGTGGCACCAAGGGCCCATAGCTGGAATCGTGTGATTTATAATCAGGCCTTTGGAATGGGGATGTGTAGAGTTGACGTGCCTATGGTCAGAGCTGCCCTGCACAGTGTTGTAAGTTGTTAACTGAACAAGGCCACCCAACCAAGGGCAGGTGGAGATGAGTGGAGACTAAAATCCTGTCTGTGCTCTGCTTGTCCAATAGTATGGGGCTGTGTCAGCTTAGAAAAGGGAGATTCTTCCTTTAATCCCCTCAGAGTTGTCATTTGGGTTACAGCATCCTGAATATTTATTATGATACAATAATACAAAAAACACTACTTTCACTAAGTTAAGCGAAAGTTGCAGAATGCAAAATTATTGAACAATATACATATAACCATATCATGATTACAACTCTGTGGAAAAGCACATGGTTAGGACAACTAAGCTCTGAGGCGAGATTTTGACTCTGTTTTCCTTTATTTAATTCTTTCCCAAATTTCTGGTGATATAGACACATTAAAATATTTAAAAACAAAATAACATGATGATATTTTACATATATAGCTTTCTCAAAGACAAATTAAACTATGTGTGTATGTAATACAAACGTGGATTGGTCAGAGGAGACAGAAGTGGGGTTGTGAATAATCCCAAGTGGAAATTGGAGAAGTGGGTGAACCAGAAATGGCAGAATTAAGGGCAGTCTGCTTCCTGCGCAGAAATATGAGACACACATATGCTCTTTTTCTACCACTACGGAGCAATTTTCCTCTTCTGTCATAAATTCATTTCAACAATTAAAGATTTATTTGTGACAATAAATGACTGTTTTCATATGAAAATACTTCCTCTGTGAGAGTTACGCCTTGTAGACACCATAGTGTGCATGACTTAATTAGATCAGCATCTGAGACCCCGCATGCAGCACCACTGTTACCAGAACTCTGACTGAGGAACCTAGCCGGGAATATTTCACACTTTGCTGTTACCAGTCTTCTCCTACTGACTACTGTTTCTGGAGAGTTCCGGTCTGACAGAGATTTGGGAGTTTCAGAACTGAGTTTTAAGAGAATTGTTCTGACAATAATGATGAGGATAACAGGGCTGCTAATGCAGACACTGATAACGGCTAACACCGACTGAGCGTGTATCATGTGCCAGGCACACGTGTGTGCCCAACATGAGTTCTCTCACTTCAGCCTCACAACATCCTTACAGAGCAGGTGCCATTGTTCCCCCGTTAGGCAGACAGGCACACTGTAAAAGGTCTACAACTCGTCCAGAGATGCCCAGCCACAGGGGCCACATCTGGGCATCTGGGCTTTCCGTCCAAGTCTGCTTTGAGTCTAAGACCTAAACTTTGAGCCATGAGGTTAACATCTTTCCCTACAACAGGGGAAGGAGACAGATGGTAAATATTTGGGGCTTTGTGGCTAAAATTGAGGATGCACATATTTACATACAATTTCGAAATGCATTCTATATAATTATAATGTCGATGATGATTTCTAAAATTTTTTGGTCAAAATCTACCACTTTATAAATATGGAAATTTGAATTTCATACACACTATAGTTTTTAATGTGTCATAAAATATTGTTATTCTTTTGATTAATTTTCAACCATTTAAAAATGCAAAAACTGGAGGAGGAGGGAGATGGGCAGGGAGGGGCGGGGGTAGGGCGATTGGCGGGAAGAGGAAGCGCATCTGGTGGGATCTCACCTGCCAAACGTGCACCATGCAAGGGTGTATTTCAAAATAAATAAGAGCAAATTATAAATGTCTCATCACAAAAAATAAGTGAGGTGATGGTTATGTTAATCAGTTTGATTCAAGCATTCCACATTGTATATCAAATCATCACAGTAGCCCATTAATGTATACAGTAAAAAATAAAAAAAATTAAAAAAATAAAAATGCAAAAACTATTCATAACTCAGAGTTTTACAAAAGAGTGATGGAGTTGGGAGTATAGGAGTTTGAAGGGTAATGTTGGAGCAGGGATGTGTGTGTGTAGGCAGTCACGGGGAGGGGGACATGGGTGGAATGACTAACCAACCACATGGTGGAATTGCTGGCCTGGGCCTCTGGATGAGAAAACAAAGGCATTCAGAATTCCAAGAGGAAAACTCAGCTATGTTGCTATTTAGTTGAAACTTTTTTGGCACAGGCAGAAGAGTACTACCTCCCTACCTCCATTTGCCTTGAGTAGACAGGGTCCCATCTGGAATTTAGCCTTGTGGGAAATTCTTTTTCTTTCTTTTTTTTTTTTTTTTAAGAGACAGAGTCTTACTTTGTCACCCTCCGTAGAGTGCTACGGCATCACAGCTCAAAACAACCTCCAGCTCTTGGGCTTAGGTGATTTTCTTGCCTCAGCCTCCCAAATAACTGGGACTACAGTTGCCCACCACAATGCCTGGCTATTTTTTTATTTCCTTTTTTGCAGTTTGGCTGGGGCTGGGTTCGAACCCACCACCCTCGGTATATGGGGCCAGTGCCCTACTCACTGAACCACAGGCGCCACCGTAGAAATTCTTTAATTTTATTTTATTTTCATTGTTTTAAAGATGGGATTCTATTTGGTTACCCACACAGAAATGCATAGCTTACTCAATCTTGAACCGCTGGGCTCAAGTGATCTTCCACCCTCAGACTCATGAATAGGCCCATGCCGCCATACCTGGATAATTTCTAAATTATTTGCAGAGAGGTGATCTTGCTGTGTTGCTCAGGCTGATCTTGAACTCTTGACTTCAAGCAATTTTCACACTTTAGTCTCCCAAAAGGCTGGAATTATAGGTGTGAGCCACCAGGCCTGGCCGAGAAATTCTTCAGGGAAAGGGAACAGAATATTTGAAATTGGAACTTGTCTAGAAAATCCAGCATATGTTTCTTTAGCTGTAGGTTAAGTTTAGATGCTATAATTGGTTTGGAACTCTGCCATTTCCATCTTTTACTGTAACTTACTTGCTCAAGTAGAAGGAAAAGGAGGAAAAAGGAAAAAGCCGAAAGGGGATAAAGAAGAGATGGGAGAAGACCTGTATTTAGGATCCATATTTCTTTCCTTCTTTCTTTATAAACCCTAAAATTTTATTATATTCCTTGACACAGTCACATACTTACACAGCATTCTGGAATTCAGCCAACTCCCATAGAGGCCAAGAGATGGAGAGAAAAGATACTGAGAAGAAATTAGGGACATGGCACTCGTTCCCACCTGGCTGGGTGAACAGCAGCTGGTGTTTAACCTCCCTGGGATTGTGTGTCACCTTCTAGAAAACTAGGGAAGAGCTCAGAATTTCATCACCGTTATGAACCAGTACCCTTGGTCACATCCAATTTAGGATTACCAATTGCTTCTCTGAACTTAAGAGCAGAGAGTGCAAACAACAGAAATGATGGCATTTTGTCTCCAAACGTCAAGAACATTCTTAAATATACTTCCCTTGAAAGAGGCATGTCTTTGGAGTCCGTTTGCATTCTGCATCAAATTTTACAAGAATATGGGACTCTTATTAAAGTTCAATACCAAGTACATTAAACTAAATGAGTGCACTGCATCGGAGTTCCAGGGTAGCATGGTAGCAGCTGAACCTAGGGAAGGGGTAAGGCAGTATAATGTGCAACAGTGTACAGTACTAGGGGATTTACACACCGCACCAGGTAGCAGACAGACCCCTGCTCTTTCAGATTCCTAGAATATCAGCACTGAAATTGACAAGAGGGACACAAAGGACTCAGGACTGAGTCTTGGCTCCTTTGTCATTACTAACTGTGGCACTTCAGGAAAATTATCTAATATCTCTAAGACATTCCACTTTCTTTTTTCTTTTTATTTTCTTTTCTTTCTTTTTTTTCTTCTCCTTCCCCTGCCCTCCCCTCCCCTTCTCTCCTCTTTTCTTTTCCCTTCCCTTCCCTTTTCTTTTCTTTGTTTATGTCTTGAGACAGAGTCTCACTCATTGCCCTGGGTAGAGTGTCATGGCATCACAGCTCACAGCAACCTCCAACTCCTGGGTTTGAGCAATCCTCTTGTCTCAGCCTCTTGAGTAGCTGGGACTACAGGCACCAGCCTCAACACCCAGCTACTTTTTCTATTTTTAGTAGAGACAGGGGTCTCACTCTTGCTCAGGCTGGTCTCGAACTCCTGAACTCAAGCAATCCATCTGCTTTGGCTTTCCATAGTGCTGGGATTACAGGCATGAGGCACCATGGCCAGGTAGTTTCTCCACTTTGTAAGTGGAGATAAGACTGATTTAAGTGTCGTGAGGCTCAAATTCATTCATTCAATCATGTATTCAACGAGCATTTATTAACGTCCTTCTATGTACTAAATCCTAAGTAAAAACCAGATTGTACAGGGTCATATTCTTCAAGAAACTCACAGACCAGGGTGGGGCAGTGAAACAATCAGCACACATGAACACCAAGGTGAAGGGTATGACCTATGAACTGGGTGTTGTGGAGAAAAGAGTAGGGATACCCCACCCTGCTTACACCAATGACGGCGCCTCAGGAAACGTCAGGTTAGAGCTGAGTATTGCTGGATGAGTTGAGATTATCAAAGGCAAAAGGAGAAAGTGTGCTCCCCGCAGAGGCAGCAGGGGGAACAGGGAAGTGAAGGGACGAAGGATGTGCTATGTTTGCAAACTGCACGTCCTTTGTGCTTCTGTCAAGTGTGTGACACAGTGTTGGCAAACGATTCCTGACACCTAAGGAAAAATTGTTCCATTTTTATCAAGACCAGTTCTCTTAAGTTTGGTTTTTCATGCTATTTTATCTCCCCCCTGCAATTTTAATTAATACATTCATTTGATAAGTGTTTAGTGCCTGCTATGGGCCAAGCCCCATGCTAGGAGGCGTGTGGTTTAAAGAAAAGAGAGTTGAAGACTGTGCCTCAAGCTTCTCAATCTAGTTGGGGCACAATCTCTGAAAAGATAATTATCCACAGGGATCATTGGATAATTATTGGATAACTCTATGCATGGAACATTATTAGAGATGGAAGTGGACACCTAGCCCAGCCTGGGCCAGGGGTGTGGGGTGGGAGGAGAAGGTTGGCACACCTGAGGCGAGGTGAGTAGGATGTAGGAAGGCCACTCCATTTCTCTGCTGGAGGATGTGGATGAGGAGATGAAGGATGCCTGAAAGGAGAGGTAGGTTAATGTTTCTGAGGTGCAAGGGGTGAAAGGAGGTCTTCAATTCAGTGTCAGTTCCTTGAATTGATCATAATCATACCCACACTCCAGGGACAGTGTGTGCACACAGACATATGACGTGTATATATACACTGCAATACACGTATACACACACACACACCCTCATCCCTTGAGTAGCAGACATACTGCACAACTCACTCTCAAATAACCAAATATGGAAAGGAAAAAAGAGCAGCTCCACACAGGAAAACCATCTTGGCCAAGTGACCAAGTTCAACATCATGAGTGACAAATCATATTGTGCCTTTAATGTGATACACTGAGTGTGACACTTCAAATCTGTGATTTTCCTCAGAAACGATTGGTAATCTGAGTCTAATTATGAGAACGCTATAAGAAAAACCCCAGTTAAAGAACAATGTATAAAATCTCTTCCAGGAGTCTGCAAATCTGTTAAGGTCACTGGGCACTATGGCTTGCACCTGTAATCCCAGCTACGAGGAGGGCTAAGCTGGGAGGATTGTCAGAAGTTTGTGATCAATCTGGAGAATATAGTGAGATCCCATCTCTTAAAAAGAAAAAAACCCAGAGGACTGTCAAGGTCATCAAAAACAAAGATAATCTTAGGCAGTTGTCACATCCCAGCGAGGTTGAGGAGACGTGATGACTAAATGCACCGTGGGTCCCTGCGCCAGACATCAGAAGAGGAAAGGGACACAAGGGGAAATTATTGAAATCTCAATACTTTAATATTGAGTTTAATTAATAATAATTACCAGTCTTGGTAGCTTAGTTGTGACCAATGTACCAGGATAAGTAATGTAAGGAGTTTAGCACCAGAGGAAACTGGATGAAAGGTATGCAGAATATTTCTGTATTATTTTTGCAATAGAAAGTCAACCTAAAATTATTCTCAAATAAAAAGTTTATTTGAAAAAATATACAATGTTCCATCTCTTTTTTGGTTAAGCAATGTAAAAGTCAAAAACCTCTCCAAGTCCCATTGCCATCCCTGGGCACATTTCACAACTTCATCATTATCTGGGAGGGATTGCCCGGTCTCCCTGCAGAAGCTGTGCTGAGAAAAATGGATATTTCTGAGATCAACTTGCATTAAGACTTATTTGAAGTGCATGAGTTCAAAAAGAAATAGAGCCAGAGTTAATATTCCCAGCAGCTCTTTTCATCTGACAATTTAATGTGGTAGTGCTGGGATGCTTCCTCTGACACCTCGGAATCTGGGAGAAGGCCATTAGAGCTCAATGTTTCCATTGTTTTTGTAAAACCTAATCTCATGAGTGGGAGAAATCTTCCCTCACAAAATTGAAGAAGAGTAATTCTATTCAACGGGCCAGCTAAACGCAGTATTATAGGATGCAAAGACCCTGACCTGAGAGGGACCAGGCCTGGGTTTTAGGCACAGCTCAGGCAAGCAATGGTCCTGCCTCCTTATCTACACCACAAAAGAGGACTTTGGATAGTTTATTTTCTCCTTCTAGCTTTAATGTGTTAGGATTCATTTTCTAGACAGTTGAAAATGTGTTCAGGGCATGCCATTTCTTTATAAGAATGAATATTTGCTGAGCCAAGAGGAATTTCTAAACACTGATTTAACATAACTATGTTTTGAAAGGCAATTTACTTTTCAAACTAATGAGTTTGGATGGATCAGCCTATAGTGACGTATGTGTTTTAGAGAATTAACCAATCTACCCATCTCTTCTTTTAGTTTTACTTGTACTGGCTGAGTTACCGTGTTTCCCCCAAAATAAGACACTGTCTTATATTTATTTTTTCTCAGGAAGACCCACTAGAGCTTATTTTCAGAGGATGTCTTCTCTCTGTGCCCATCACTAGGTCTTATTATTGGGATAGGGCTTTTATTTAATAAATGCATAGAAATTCTGCTAGGGCTTATTTTTCGGGTGGGCCTTATTTTCATGGAAACACGGTACTTCTAGAGAAAGTGTGTGTGTGTGTGTGTGTGTGTGTGTGTATGTGTGTAATGTGTGTTTTCCTTTCCAGAGTTTCTCTCTAAAGTGTACCTTGCTTAAATTCTGCCTGCTGCTGAATACTGCCCACAAACAGCCAGGCCCCAGCTGCTTCTCTCTTCCCAGAAAGAAGAAAAACACCTTCACTCATTTATTCATTCTGACAATCACGTTCTTAGTCATTGATTTCTTTCTTCACATACTCAAATGTGCAGAGAGGACGACATTTGGCTAGTTAGTAGTTGCTATCAAGAAGCTCACACTTAAATAGGAAAAAAACACAAAAAATATAGTTCAGTATAATTAAAAATGTACAGAAAGTGATGGGACTCCTATAAAATAGCTAATCAAGATCGGGAATGTCAACCCTGTTCCTGCCTCAGGGCCTTTGCACTTGCTGTTTCCTTGGTCTGAAACTTTCTTTCTCATATAGTCATGGCTTGTTCTACAGCTTAAATTAGTTTTCAGCTCAGAATTCATTCTAGAGAGAAGCCTTTCTCTACCACAGGGTCTCTCCCTTATTGTATTTCATTTCTCTTTAGTGACATTATATTAACATACTTAGTTGTTTATTTATCATCTCTCTGCCCATTCGTTGTTAGACTCCCAGAGGGTAGAAGCTTCTATTTTTGTTAACTACAAGATCCTAGGTACCTAGGGCAGTGTTTTGTAAATATTTGTTAAATGACTGAATGAATGAATGAGTGAATGAAAGAATGAATGCTGAGTGACCCTTGGAGGCTTCCTGGAGGAGGAGGCAATTTGCAATTCAATTGCAAATATGAATAAGAGTCACTGAGGCACGGGTACGGTGAAAACAGGAATTCTAGGTGGAAGGGCACATGCGTAGAGGCCTGTAAAGATGAGAGCAGGTGGAATGTTCCCCAAACTGTAGAGTTTGGTGTTGCTTGAGCTTGGTGTGAGATGGTGAAGGGAGTGGGCAGCCTGAGGCCGGAGAAGTCAGCAGGGTCAACCGCATATGGCTGTGTAGGCCAAGCAAGGAAGAGAGCTGCCTTGGGTAGGGGATAAAGCACCAAGGAAGAACCCGGCCAGCAGCTGGGGGACCGTGCAGAATTCCTTCCTCTTCCCAGACCTCATTCTGGCTTTAAAAAAAAAAAAAATTCCAAGTAACTCTAATTGCCCACTGTTGGCTTTCCTCTAGACTAGGGCACTTCAAACTTTTTTGACTATTACTTACTGTAAGAATTACCTTAAATATCTTGTCCATTTTGCAGATATCAACACACTATAAATAAATAGGAAGATACAGTAGATATAGACATTTAATCTTCACTACAAGCAGTACACTCTATTTTCTAGTCTGTCCTGTCCTATCCTATCCTATTTTATCTTATTCTTCTATCCCTTCCCATTCTATTCCTTCTTATTTTATTCTGTTCCATTCCATTCTAATCAATTCTCATGAGTACTGGTTGTTCTGATTTCTCCACACACCTATAAATAGGTCAAGATGGTGTGTGTGTGTGTGTGTGTATTTTTTTTTCTTTTGTAAGCTGAGGATTACATTTTCTACAAGTCTAAGTAATGCTTGTCTACAGCCCACAGCCCAGACTCAGACACATCTGCACCAGAGAGCACACCCCAGGCAAATGGCCCCTGACACTAAGATCACTCAGATCCCATGCTGGGAGAGTTCTGTGGTGAAGAACTGGGAGTCCAGTTAATGGTCCTCGCCTTCAGCAGCCAGTGCTTAAGGAGTGGGCTGCCTCCTGACAATGTGCATCAGAGCATGCCAACAGTAGTTACCTATCAAAGCAGAGTTGTCTTAAATGAGTTCTTAAAATGACCTGGATTCCAGGCAGGAAGCCTCAGGGGATGTGCATGAAGGTCTTGTGAAGATCGTCTTTGCTGATACCGGTTGTCCCAGCAAAAGGTATTTAGCAGGCTCACATGTGCCTGGTGTGGTTGGCATGTGGCTGGTTTATGAGTTGTTGATGTTAATTTGCAGGAGAGAAGATGGATTTTTGAAATAAATCTTTGCCCAAAGCAATCAGAAGCCGTTCAGATCACCTATGGTGAGGGCGAAGGGAGAGTGCTGATGAGAAAGGGCACAGAATTGTGCCCCAGAAGACATGAAATTGAGTCTAAAACTGTCTCTTTGTGTGACCATGAACAAGTTTAACCTCTTCGTGCTTACTTTCCTTACACGTGAAACAGGCATCACAATACCCCCTCTTGACTCCACAGAGACATTTCAGTAATCAAAACACTATGCGTGTCAAAGTGCTTTGCAGTGCCCAAAACGCTTACACGAATGATAATTGTTTCTATTGAATATGATGAATAATTAATAAAAAGTCTTCCAAACAATAATAAACCTACCTTTTTTTTTTTTTTTTTGTGACAGAGTCTCACTCTCTTGCCCTGGGTACAGTGCTATGGCATCATAGAGCTCATTTTTTTGTGACAGAGTCTCACTCTCTTGCCCTGGGTACAGTGCTATGGCATCATAGCCCATAGCAACCTCAAACTCTTGGGCTCAACTGATCCTCTTGCCTCACCCTCTTGAGTAGCTGAGACCACATGCACTTGCCACGACACTAGCTTTTCTGCTTTTAGAGACATCTCACTCTTGCTCAGGCAAGTCTGGAACTCCTGAGCTCAAGGGGTCCACCCACTTCAGCCTCCCAGAGTGCTAGCATTATAGGCATGAGCCACCACGCCCTGCCAAAAAACGACCATCTTGCAATTGAGGAAACAGACCCCAGTGAGTTTAAAAACAGACAAATAAAGCAGAGCAAAAAGTGATGAAGCTAGAATTCAAACCCAGGCCATTCTAGTTCTAAAGTTCTTGCTGTGAGGCGTGATGCTGTGTGGCAGACAATTTGAAGAATGCACACACTCCCACGTGGGTGCTCCGCACTCCCAGGAGGGTGCTCCACACTCACTCCCACGTGGGTGCTCCGCACTCACTCCCAGGAGGGTGCTCCACACTCACTCCCACGTGGGTGCACCACACTCACTCCCAGGCGGGTGCTCCGCACTCACTCCCAGGAGGGTGCTCCACACTCACTCCCACGTGGGTGCTCCACACACACTCCCACGTGGGTGCTCTGCACTCACTCCCAGGAGGGT